>NC_089198.1:32791256-32893756 GCF_963930695.1 Labrus bergylta | reverse complement strand
GGTCAGGGCCCTAGGCAAAAATCTATTCAAGTGGCCCTCGAACCAACATTCATCACCATCATCAGAATCAGAATCGGGGTTTATTGCCAAGTACATTTACACATACAAGGAATTTGACTTGGTGTATTGGTGCTAAACAATTAACAAGGAAATAAAGCAGAACTAGCAACAACTTAAATAATACAGTATAAGAAGATATTACAATATATAAAATAGAATTTAAAAATGTAAAATATAAAAAATTAAAAACACAAAATGTACAAAAGATGTAATGTAGGAGCTGTGCAGTGGACTATGAGAAAACATCTTGTGTCCGCCTGTGCCCCGACGCTTACTCCTCTTCCTGTTTTTTTCCTCTCTCCTATAAACGGATAATTCCTCTTCATTTTTCATTGTTGACTGTCATTGACAAACTTTGCTTTTCACAGAAATCATGCATGCAACGCTTAGCAGGGCAACTAGAGGGAGTGCTGTCAGGTGGGGCCCCTTTAGGGAGGTTTCCTACTGTCATTGCAAAATTTTGCACATTGCTTCGGTTTAAAGTTTGTGAGCCCTCATGGGCCCCTTACTGGTCTGGGGGCCCCAAGCAGTCGCCTGCCTTGCTTCTTCTTGACAAGCAGCACCTCTGAATGCATGTTGTCTATGGAGAGGAGGCGTAACAGCAACATGTGTTTTACCACTGAGTGGTATAATGTGCTTTAATGTTTCAGCTGAATAATCAAACAGGATGCAGAGTGAAGTTTAGCAGACTGATGCTTTTTGACTGCACCACAGAATGGCAGCAAACTGTTATTTAATATCTGCAGCCATCAAATTCATCTAGGGTCATTAATGGAGAACATTTGGCAAGAACCTCCAGGCTCAAAGGAGGCTGTACTTTTTACTGTATTTGTAAGGGAAGTAGTGAAACAACTTTGTCATCGTCGTGGTGCCTCCCACAGGGAGAGGAAGTGTCCTGGTTTGACAGAGCGTGGTTTCCACTTGTTCCCTCGCGACTACAGGAAGTGACATGTTATACATTTGAATATTCAGAGCCTTGCTGGAAAAATTCAAACTTTGACAGATGACAAATGTCTGTCAAAATAATCAAATAACGTTCTAATGAGACATTTGACAGAATGAATCAGGTTTTTTGTAATAGAGTCAAAAACCAGGAAGCAGATAGCGACCTAGTCTAGAAGGGTCCGGGTTTCTTCACGGGCCCTCCTACCCCACAGGCCCTGGTGTAGTCGCACTGCACCTTTTATATTTATGACATAGAAACAGAAAACAGGTTTGAAAGGAGTCTGACTTTGATCTCTCATGAGGTTGTGTTAAATCCTCCTTATCTGGGTTTATGGTATTGTAAAGGATTCATTTTAAATACACACCTTTACTCACCAACGGATGGATGTAAAGTATTCTGAATAAAGACTTATCCAAGAGTCATATCAAGATGTTCCAGAGGTCCAGCATGTTGTAAAAGTGACACACACACACACACACACACACACACACACACACACACACTCAGAGGAAGTAACACATACTGTATATTTATATAGAAAGAGACTTGGAAACGTTTCCTCACAGTCTGTTTAGTCCCTGTACAGCAGCAGCTGGATGGTGAGTAAAACCTTGTATCGTACTTCTGTTCAAGAGTTTTCTTTAAGACGTTTCCTCCAGATGTACAAACTGTCTATTGTTTGTTGTATACACTTTTTTATTGAGGGAAGACACTGATTTTATATTCATCTATAACTAATAATTAAAAAACTGTACAACTCAAATGAATAAGAAAGGCGTTCTGTTCAGCTATCAGTGATTGACCTCGTTTCAGTATTGTTTTATCAGCGTGAGCAATCGGACTTTGACAGCAGTGATTAGAAGCATTAAGTTTGTTCGGTTTAACTCAGCTTGTAGTCGTGTGCCTCAGTGTGCTGAAGACATCAAGGCCCAGTTTTATAAAAGTTTTCATGAGCATGGTGGTGATATGGAGCATGGATTTACCAGTTCTTTAATCTGAGACCCCGTTAGACATCTGGACCCGGTCTTTCAATCGAATCCAACAGGATTAAAGCTGGTAGGATGAAACCTTAAAATCAGAAAAATAAGATTGTTGACTCGGGATAAAATCAGGTAATCCAGTTTGACTCTGATCCTGTGTTTGATCATGTCTATAAACCCCTCTATTTCAGCCCTGCTGAACAGGCTGTTTCTGTGTCTGTACCTTTAAATATGTAAATGAGCTGTGTCTGACCACGCCCCCTCTCTGGAAGGGCTTGGGTGTCTCGGGCTTTCTCGCTCCATGTCCTATTGTTTACGGTGAGAAGGCAGACTCAGAGGGCAGAACAAACACCTAGCTGTGGGAGTGTCACCCACCTGGGGGAGGGGTTACTGCCCTTTGTGATGTCATGAAGGGAAAATCTCCAAACGGTCTGTTTGAGCACACATTTTCTGAAAAGTGGAGCAGGCAGAAGACAGAGAGGATGGACTTTACTCATCATTGGGGGGTTCTAGACAAACTAGAGACATATAAGTGTCTCATGGTGAAGTGTATTTTGCATAATATGTGACTTTTAAATATTTAATTCAAAGCAGTTGTGAGGATCTCTGTTTGTTTGGATTTCAGGGGATCTTATCCAGTATTCTTTTCTTTGAACAGTGGGGATAAAAGTGAGCTAAAATATGTGATCCTGGGTAGAAAAAAAGTAGTTGATTACTAAATTTGGATCAATGTCTGGATAAAACCTTTTGAACAACTGGACCCATTTGTTGGACTTCTCATCTAAACTTTGAGCTCTTGATTAAAATGATGATCTTTTTTTTCTGGATCAGACCTTTTGAAAAACCCGACCAAGAGGATTTGATATGACAGCTCACAGTTTGATCTGAATCTGACAAACTGATAAAAACACTCCTTCAGTGAGAGCACAGTAAACGTGTAGATTAGTGTTGATAAACTTTCTGATGCTCTTTGATTTCAGACTTGGTTTGTGGGCGCCCTCTAGTCACAGATGTCACCTGCAGGCTTTAGTTGTCTTCTCTTCATCGCTGTCCTAGCTTGTCACTGGGTGCCAGCAGGCTGCTATGCCAACGGCAAAGTCGCCAAAGCTTGTCATGGCATGGAGCCAAGCCATCATGCCCGCGGTCAGTCCACTCCCAGCCCCTACATCCTCACGGTCAACGCCACCACATACGGACCAGGAGACCAGATCCTAGGTAACACAGTTTGTAAAGCAATGAAACACATTTATGTTAGAAATAAAAAATCACTCTAAAAGAAGGAATCCAGCATGTTTTAAAAAATCAATTAAAGATGAAATCTGTCTAAAAACAGGCTTCTGCTAATGAGGACAATAAGTTGTTAAGTCATTCTTAAATGTTTTGATTTGTCTCTTTGTTATCTCCTTTTTCAGTCGTCCTCTCTGGAAGCACGTACTTTACAGGCTTCTTGCTTCAGGCAAGAGATACACCCAGTCAGGGCTCAGCATCCATAGTGGGTACCTTCACCCTGATGGATCCAAAGAGGACTCAGCTGCTCACCTGTAACAAACTCAAGGTAAACATGCACATAGACACAAAGTTACTTACTGTACATTAAACAATGCTGTTTTGTAAATTACTTAAATAAGAGTAATACAGTAAAAAAAAGTAATTATTCACAATCCTAAAGTGATGCACACAAATGAGATATCAAAATAAACATGTTGTTGAAATTAATATTTCATCCTCTGCACTCGTTAGTAAAGGGGCACCACTTCCTTTGCATGCTTTAAAGATGTGTTTTTTACAATGGCCGGTAGGGGTCAAACGCTCAGCAACTGATGACGCAACGACATACATTTAGAAAAACATGCAGCATATATAGAAACGCTGCACATTCAAATGCAAATGCAAACTACCACAACAAATGCAAAGACTGAAATGCACTGCAAAGACACAAACGCGCTGCAAATATGCAAAACAACTGCAGAAGCATCAAACGCGCTGCAAGTACAGAAATGAAACTTAAGTCAAAACACACACAACCAGAAAACAACTGCAAACACAGAAACGCTGCAAGTTAATCCTTAAATGGAAGTGCTCCAGGCCTGCAGGGGCGCTGTGGATCTGTTTATTTACCTGAGAGAGTAAGAGAGACAGCTAGGAACAGAAAATTATGTTTAGGTAGGGAAGTTGTATCGTTGAAAGACACAAGATAACTTCAATGTTACTGAAACGCAGAGATAAAGCGAGTCCGACCGGGATTTTGACATCGGGGACGAAAGCCGAGTGTGGGTCTGTGGCTGTTGCCCCGGGATGCCTGGAGCTACTGCTAGCTCTGGGGCTATGAGCTCCAGATGCAACTCATCCCTCTGCACCCGCTTTACCAGCCTGACACTTCGTGCTTTCGCCATCCCCGGTGTCCAGGTTGAACTCGCTACTCATCTCTTTGCTACAGTTTAACATTCTCCCTGTCATCAAACACTGACACTTCACCCACGGAGAGCCCTCTGCCCCGGGCCTGACAAGTTCAAAATCCTGGCAGACGGAAGTCCCGTAGCCTACTCAAGCCGGGCAACAGTGCCGGTAGCCGGGCAGCCAACTTAGCAAAGCTACCGCTCAACAAGTCCTCATTTCTCAAAGTTGTGTTTTTCCGCTCCTACATGTTATAAAGTAGTTTTTGCACAGTAGACAGCGGGCATGTTCCCTGGAGACCCTCTGATCAGCATAGTCTACTAATAGGTAGTCTAATGATAAATTCCCTATCCATCTCCAATATGCATATGATAGTCTCTAGAGATTTGAGCAGGGATTTGGTGAGAGCATCCCCAAGATGCCCAAGAGTCAAAACCGGTCCTATCTAAAGTCCATTTTGATTCATTCGGGTCTCAGGGGTACAGGACTAGACTTATAACCTCAACCACCCAATGATCCACAGCCACAATGACCGGTGTCAGTAAAGAAACAGAACAACAGAGTTAACATTATCAATTAAGTTCATCGAGCCCTGCAACAAGTGCTAGCATCCAGAAGTTGCTCCGACACTACCCCCACTCAGCTGTCTCTTCCCTGGTGTGCCGGTCCAGGCTGGGCTTGTTTTAGAAGTCCTAGTTACACTTATTTTAACATTGCTCTCTGTACTCTATCTATGCAACTTTCCTATCTCCTTGTCTCCATAACGCGTCAATAATAAACTATTCCACTGAGTGCCCTGGACGGCCTGAGCAAATCCTCTTTTTAGACCCCCCACTGAAAAGGGGTTTTGGGGTTCAGACCTTAACTCATGCGACTTAAATTTCCAATAAATCTGTGATGTTGTAAATGTGTGTTTGTCTGTGTGTGTGCTCAGGGTTCAGCGGTGAGCCATACGACTGCTGTCCAGAAGAAACAGGTAGCTGTCATCTGGACCCCTCCTTCATATCCTGCAGTCCAGGTTCAATTTTTGTGAGTTTTCTCTCTTAAATGTAAAGCTTGTCAAATGTAAAGCTTGTCAAGAAGGTGGCTATTGTGCACACAGAGCATCGGATGTGTAGAAAGTTAGACGACATCTCCACTTCCTCCCATTGCACAAACGTGAAACCAAAATATTCCCTCACAGCGGGTCTGACATATGACATCAGAGACAAAGCAGTAGAGATCAGCTGATGGAGCAAATACTTAACTTACTGTTAAAAGGACAAAGATAGCTCGGGTCTGTAGTGTCAACAAACAAAACTCTCTACTTATCTACTTGAACTACTACCTTTAAATTATCACACAGATGTTATATTCCTATTTATGTTTTTTTGACAGCATATCAATCTCCTCAGCCAAATTCTGTAAGGTCTCAAAAAGAAGACGTGTATCTGATGTCACAACTTTCAAGATTACAAGCAATTTCCTATTCACACTTTTTCAGTATCAAAACATTACAATACATGTTTATAGATTTCAAGTAGAAAGAATAACAAAGAGAACATGTGCTTTACTGAAATGCAAAGAAAGCGATTTAGCAACACAGTGAATATAGTTTATTTTAAGTCCCTCCTCTGACAAGGCAAATAGCCAATCACAGTTCAGGATTTTGGGGTTGCGCTTGGAGGGTCCAATCAGTGGTGATATTATCAAACATTACAATGCTTGTGTTTCTTTGGTTTTCCAGTGTGACTGTAGTTCAAGAGTTTAAAGTATTTTGGGTGAAGCTGCCTGGACCAATCATCAATGAGGAAGGTTTTACTTCCAACCCAACGCAGCAAGGGACCAGGACCACACCTCCTTCCTTACAAACAACCACAACCTCAATCCTGCCCGAGCCTGTGAGTCGTACATCCTGATGTTTGCAGCTGATTGAACATGAAGTCTTTGATAAATTTACATGTGGGTACATGAGTCTAATGATAACATTATCATACACCTTAGATGACCTCACAGGGATGTGGCCAATCAAAATCCTGCCTGCTGGATCCTCCAGGGTGCAATCCAAAAGAAGATCCTCTCTGTTTCTTCTTGTCAATGACTACAGAAGGACCAAAGGTTTTGTCCAACAACAGTTTCATTCACTGGTTCATTTTATACAAACGAAGCTGCTAAATTAGTAAATCCTTTACAAATCCAGACTGAGAAAATGTTCTTCCTCGCCTTTTTAGCACGACATGAGGATATTTTTATGTAACCAGCGATCTTCAATCAATCAGTCAATCAGCAATTAATCAATCAATCAATCAATCAATCAATCAATCAATCAATCAATCATCCATCCATCCATCCATCCATCCATCCATCATCCATCCATCCATCCATCCATCCATCCATCCATCAATCATCAATCGATCGATCAATCAATCAATCAACAATAAATCATCAATCAATCCATCCATCCATCCATCCATCCATCCATCCATCCATCCATCCATCCATCAATCAATCAATAAATCATCAATCAATCCACCTATCAATCAATCAATCAATCAATCAATCAATCAATCAATCAATCAATCAATCAATCAATCAATCAATCAATCAATCCATCAATCCATCAATCATCAATCAATCAATCAATCAATCAATCAATCAATCAATCCATCAATCAATCAATCAATCCATCCATCCATCCACCCATCAATCAATCAATCAATCAATCAATCAATCAATCAATCAATCAATCAATCAATCAATCAATCAATCAATCATCAATAAATCCATCAATCAATCAATCAATCAATCAATCAATCAATCAATCAATCAATCAGCAATCAATCAATCAGCAATCAATCCATCAATCCATCAATCAATCATCAATCAATCAATCAATCAATCAATCAATCAATCAATCAATCATCAATCAATCAATCAATCAATCATCAATCCATCCATCAATCCATCAATCAATCAACAAATCAATCAAACAATCAATCATCAATCAGTCTTTGTATGGAAACAATTCATAACAAATTAGAGCTTAAGAAACTTTGCAAAAAAGATTTTGTTCATCAGATTGGTACCTCATGGCAGACATTGGTCAAAGTTTTTACAGGCTTACAACTGATATGATTTTGATGGATGATGGATTTTCTTCTTTCATTTTTCAGAGAACATGAGTTATTCATTTCTGTCAGGACCTAAAGACAATTTCAACCAAAATCTTAAAAAGTGGATCTGGAGAAAAATTACCAATCCTGCCTTTAATGACGATGTTGACGATGGTTTTTGTTTGATAACAACAATTTTAAGATGGTTTCTATACTGATTAGAGCTCTCAAGAACTGCCCTCAATGTTGTGCTTTGCCTCTGGTTACTTCCTGTTAGCACCTGTGTGTCCAATCAGACTCAAAGCTGATCGTTTGCTCTTACTGACATTGTTCCCTTTTTTCTAGATCCTTGCTTGTGTTGTTCTTACTCTCTGATGTACGTCGCTTTGGAGAAAAGCGTCTGCTAAGTGAACTGTTGAATCATAGAACCTGGGCTCATGGCCCCCTCCGGTGGGGGGGTGCGAGGCTTTGTCCACTCTAAGTTTGTCAAAAATTCTGTTGGGATTTAATCAATTAAAGTGACACTTCTACATAAACTGTCTTGAACTTGACTGCACACACAGCACACTTGATAGAACAAGATGAACTATAAATACACAGATTACAGTCTTTCAGTGACCTCTGGTGGTACATTTAAAGCACCTCACAGATGCCACCTTTGAAAGCTTCTAACTGAATGTGCTTATTGAAGAATGTAACAACTCTAAATAGAATACCATAATATCAAATAGTTCAGAAACGAGAGACACATTTTGTTGTATCTCCTGTCAGAACAGACTGTCACCATCTACATGTTGAACTGACAGTAATGTTTAAACTGTTTCTCTGCAGTCGGTGATGTTTGAGCTGAGTGGTCCTGCAGACGGCTACGTTGCCTTTGCACTCTCCTTGGACACATGGATGGTAAGCAAATCCCACAAAGTGCTAAAGCAATCTGTGCAAAGTCTAAAACACTGAGTCCATACATCCTGAAATCTGTCTGCTGCTTTGTTCATGAATCACCGCTTAATGCTGCCACTGAAATGTTTACCATCAATAACCTAAGTACAGCAGTTACATCTTTATTTTGCATGTTTTTGTCTGTTTGTGTGAAGGGCAATGACGACGTGTACATGTGTGTCAAAGAAGGGGATCGAGTATCAGTGAGCGCTGCCTTTGTCCTTGGACGAACTCATCCCGAGGATGAGTCACAGGTGACAGATCAAAACAGGTTTTTATCAGACCTGAGTCAGAGACAAAGATGGTCAACGATTCAGTGTGTTAAAAAGGATAGTTAAATAGTATTTTAGATAAGGGCGTGGTTAGCCTAGCTTAGCATAAAAGGCTTAGAGCAGGAGGGAACATAAAGGTACTCTACAAAAGTTCAATCACAAACAGAAATATAAAAACATCCGAGAGGATTTCACAGTGGGGCTGCCACATTTGGTACAATTATGACTGCAAGAGACCAAAACCTGCGCTGATACACTGTATCTGGAAACCAGTACTGTAGCCCAAGTCCATAGATTCTATGTATTTAGTGATGTCCAAATATTGTCACTTTTTCCACCAAAATATTTACTTGGCTTTAAAATTGTAGTCTTTAAAGACACTGATGACACAGATTGATGATGCAGAGGCTTCCAGCCGTTATGCTACGCAAGGTTAACATCATCATCAGTCTTATTTCTGTGTGTTTGCAGTCTGGTCTCTCCTCTGTGTCATGGCGGCTGGCAGATGGAGCAATTCAGTGCAGGTTTAGTAGACCAGTCAGACTGGCCAATCAGGAACCAGCTCGCTACGATCTGGACAGAGACTACTATCTGTTTCTGGCTAATGGACAAAGTCAGAAAGGTAATGCTCACACACACACACACACACACACACCCACACACACTGACCCTGGTAGTCGTTCTAGATCTAAAGTAAAAACATGACTGTGTAAAGAATGGACAGTGAAATACCTCACCTCGAGTGAACACACCTGAGGGATAAATGTTAAATGTGTGTGTTCATTAGCAGAAGTGGTGTGACGTAAATACCACAGCTCCTCCTGCCGATCCCTGCAGACTTGGTTGCAAATTTGCAATATGTCAGCATCCGTCACAGGGCTATTTTGGCTTCATCTCTGTCCGACAGAGAGCGGTTTCGGCAAGCTGTCCATTTGTATACATTGTCAAGACTATGAGAATTAAAACTTCTCCTGATCTCTGACTGCCTGTTGGTTTGTCCTGCAAAACATGGGCTCCAAGGAAACCACATATTATCAGGTACATGTTTGATGGGTTCATTTATTTTTTTGTTAGATATTTTTTTGTATCTCTTATTAGACAGGAAGCTGAAGAGAGAGGGGAGAGAGCACATGGGGCACATGGGCCCGGCTAACCCGCACCCCGTTAGATGGGTTTTTACACTGATTTCTTTTCTGTAGGTGTGAATGAAAACAATGCATGTGACTGATTGAAACAAAAACACATGAAGGCAAATACAAATTGCAGATAAACCTGCTGAAACACTGGAGGCTACAGCACAGCCTGTAGCTTCTGCTGGTGCTGCTGGTCTGATTCACTCTCCACACAGAGAGGACAGAGACGACCCCGACTAAACAATGCAGAGTTTAAGATGCTATTTGTAGTCACACTATTTTAAACATCACACAGTTTCAAACTCGATATATTTATGTCCTCCAGGCGTAC
Organism: Labrus bergylta; assembly: GCF_963930695.1. Classification (NCBI taxonomy): domain Eukaryota; kingdom Metazoa; phylum Chordata; class Actinopteri; order Labriformes; family Labridae; genus Labrus; species Labrus bergylta. The sequence continues at coordinate 32,883,609 of NC_089198.1, read as the reverse complement.
TATTACAACACAGCCGGCAGCCATTAATCTCCACCCAGAGTAAACTCATCACTGGACCCCCTGAAGTCCTGAGGGGATCCCGGGCACCCACCCTAATGAAAATGCACGGTGGGTATAGTTATTGGTTTTTAACATTTTCACATGGAGAGTCGCTGTTAACCTATAGATAAGTAGTGTAGGTTTGACTTTGCTCTCTTGGTTGCTTACAACGAATCAATGAAAATGTGATTATAAACAGATATCTTTATGAGTCCAAGAGTCAGACAAAACATGATCAGAATATCTTGATTTACAGTGAGATTGTTATTGAACTTGTTGTTTACATTTAGATTATATAATGGGAAGCATGTGAAGCTTATTGTGGATCTTAGAATCCACTGGCTATCATCGGACAACACCAGAGCGACGGCTAATATTTCAGGACTCTACTTGTAGTCAGCAGTTAATATGGGAAGGATCATGAATGTCTGGGTCGAGACATGGGTGCATCATTGTTTACAGTCTGACAAATCACTTGAGAAGCCTGAATTTGGCCGAAATGGTCGTGGATCCGATTGTTAGCTGCATACAAATGTTACTTTATAGAGACTTTAAAAAATCGCCTCTGCTTCTCTAGGTTCACTTATGATGCTAGCCTGGATGCTAACAGGAAGTGTTGGTACATTCATCGCAAGCTTCTATAAACCTGACTGGCCAAATCAATCCCTTCTTGGTCAGAAAGTCTGGTTCCAGGTAGCTTTTACACACACACACAAACATGTATGGCAGCATAACGAGCTGGTCCAAGCCCAAGCAGGTGGTTAGAGCTGGCTCAGGCTGGTCCATGATGACCAAAAGTAACATTTGAAGACATGGAGAGGGTGCCTGCTCCCTGGACCTGATAACTGAAGGCACGCCCTCCCATACTACTTGTTGAATGTAATATCACTTGACAACCATTTGTGTGTGTGTGTGTGTGTGTGTGTGTGTGTGTGTGTGTGTGTGTGTGTGTGTAGGTTCACCGGGGACTGATGATGCTTACCGTGGCTCTGACATTTGCATCGTTTTGCCTCCCATTTTTCTACAGGAGTGGTTGGAGTAAGGTACGATTTACCCACACAACCACACAACAACACAACCACACACACACACACATTTAGTTTGATCATGGCATCTTCATGGGAGTTTGACCTTTGACACAGAAACGTTATGATTCAGACAAACACAGATTTTGATTTACCCCTATAATTACTGCACCACCTGAAGTTTGTTGTGTGGTGTGTGTGTGTGTGTGTGTGTGTGTGTGTGTTTGAACAGGGTGCAGGTCTTCATCTGTACCTTGGTCTATCTGTTCTTGCATTATCTCTAATTCAGCCACTGATGGCTGCAGTCAGACCCCCACCAGACTCAGGAAGGTAAGTACTCAGACATTAACATCATTCATACACATTCATACTCTGCCAACCAAGCAGTGGGAGCAACTTAGGGTTAAGTGTCTTGCCCAAGGACACATCAACATGTGGCTGCAGGAGCTGGGGATCAAACCCCCAATCTTCTCGTTGAGAGATGATCGACTCTACCACTGAGCCACAGCAGCCCCACAGTTTGTGCGGATATAAGTCACCCACTTAACGCTCAAGCTTTAGAGACGAGATCGTCTTACAAAACTGTTATTTATTATGATTTTCTAAAGTTACACGAGTAAATGAAAAACCACTAAAAGAGCGATCTGCAGTCAAAGAATGTTTGATGTTTAAGCACTACCAGAGTTTGAACTTAACGGTCGGTCGTTCATAGAAAACTAGAGTAAATGTAATGTTTACAACAGGATGATATTTACGCAAAGTTACAATAATAAGGCCTAACAGAAACCGTACTCACACAGACTGTAAAACCCGATGGTAAAGCAGACACAGATCATCAGTTCATAGACCCTAAACCTGTAAAAACCAGTGAAAAAGACAACACAAAGGGTCCCCTAAATGTGCTGCAGAGCACACAGCGTCTTTGTGCTCCTGTGCTGGTTTTTATGTAATTTGAAGTTAAACTGTCCCTTTGCAAATAAGACTAACAGCAAAACAACAAGTTACTCAAAGGAACAATACAGCCAAGTACAGGTGGAGTGACATTATTACCGCCTGCTGTGAGCTGGCAGTATTTATAACTGTGAATAAAGCCTGACATCTATAATTATTATAATCAGGGGTTAAATCAGTCCAGGGCCTCCTGAGGGTCAACCACGGCACATATTCACACTTTGTCAGCATTGGTGCAGACGATCTGGAAGCCATCACGTGACGGGGATGAGAGTGTTTTTATGTGGAAGAGCTGCTCTCGCTGGCTCCTCTCAAGGAGAAGGTTGATATCACATCTTTCAGGTCTCAAAACTTGTCCAAGTGTCCCCTCCACTCCCAGCTCATCATCTCTCTGTGAACAGAGCTGAGGTCAGTCAGCGTGAGAGTGAAGGTGCAGATAAAGCTTCTCTCCACAATCACACACAAAAACAACACAAACTGCACAAACTGCACGGGTCGTGTTTGTGCTTGAACAGTATAAAGCACAAGATGCTTTGTGAACTGGACCTTGAGAGGGAGCAGACAGCGGGGGCGGCTGATGCACTTCATGGTGCTATGAGCAGTACCACAGCTTTATGAAATAAACAGTCACACAGTCTCTGCTATTTTTCATCCATCATCTTAGAGTGAGGCATTAACCAAATATAAGAAGTTATGAGTTTTTAAAATATATAATTAATGCATTTTGTCTCCAGCCAATAGGGGATTCAATGAACCCCCTCCTAAACTCTGCCTACATTAAGTTGATAGACGCCCATCATTCAGTCAGCCATCATTTCACCAGGAGAGGGAGGAGTCTGTCTGTCTCATCTGCAAAGCATGCTTTGCTGAAGAGAGCATACTACAAGATGGATCTCCCTGATGTTTGCCAAGGCTGCTGATCCACTTTTCTGTGACTTTAAGAATCGGACTGAGATCATGGATTAAGGAAGTGCAGTTATCCAGGAGTACTGTTACACAACGACGTGAGGGAATAGTGTGGATGTGGAGGAGCTCCAGGATGACTTTGAGGCCGCAACAGTGGATTCATTAATTTCCAGTGTTAAAATTCACCAGGAATCATTGTGAAGGATTTTAAATATAAAACAAGTCATGGATGTTGGAATGAAGACTCTGAGTTCAGGAGTCTACAGAGGAGGATTTTCTGTTCTCAGTTAGAGGAGAAAGGTCAAGAGCATGCAGATATGCTGCTACATACAGGATGTAAGCAGAGGTGGACTTTTTGGTGAAATTCACAGAGTTGTTGCCTGTAATCAAGCATTTTTTAAAGCTCTGAAAACATACAGAATATGCAAAGCTAGAGGACTTCCAGTGGCTTCTGGATTCCTCCTTTCTAACAGATCTCACTAGCCTGCTCAGTGAGCTTTATTTAGAGCTGCAGGGTAGAGATCTAGATGTAATCGACATGATCAGTTCAGTGAGCACACTTTGAAGAAAATGCTGTCAAGAAGAATGCAACGCTCTGACCTCTCCTCTCATGCAGGCAAGACTACAAGTCAGGGTAAAGCTGTCACACAGCTCGACATCGCACATTATGATGAGCAAGTTCAGAGCATCCTGTCAGAATTTGAGAAACACCTTTGAGCTTGTAGCCAGATTTATGTGTTTTACATTTGGTGCAAGAATTGATGTGGATGAGCTAGCTCTGTTGTTTCAACGCCCCGGTGACTTTTCATCTTCAATCTGAATGTGGCAGAGGCGCAATGGGTGGACGAAGTGATCCCACCTCAGTACTGTCGTCTGAGGTGTGGACCTAGTAACAGAGGTGTGACATAGGTGAGGCGGTGAGCACAGCAGGGGAACGCAGCGCTGTGTGTGTGCGTACATGTTTGACTGTGTGTGTATGTGTCACCAGACGTGATAATGGCTGAGCTAAGTTACGGCACTGAGGGGGGGTAATGTTCCGCTGAGGTCGTGATTGCAGAATCACATTGACATCAAAACCAGGGTCCAACTCCTGTAACAAAAGTATCCCAACCTCCCAAGACATGCCTTAAACTTAACATCAATTTTTTTGGTTCGACCTATCTGTTTGAGTCTGTTTGAAAATCATCAAGTCCAAGTACAGATCCACAATGACTGAAGACCACCTTGTGGGCTAGGCCGTACAGCCAGCTCGTACTGCCATGTCTCTGAAAGGCTAGCAGCCTCCTCGTAGTGCCTTTAGGTCCCTACAGACACTTACATTTATTTCCACTTTTCTAGCTTAGAGGACGACCCTTTCTTAGGTCTGTCTCTGGTTCATTTCTCTGATAGTTGTGTTTAAATTAAAAACAGAGGTAGGACATCAGTTAAGTGTTTGTAATGCTGACACTAAACCGATAGCTCTCTCATTTTTAAACCCCTCTTAAAAATATACTTAAGATATATATACTTATACTTGCAACCTGCCTGCAGTGGCAGACTGAGGCTACTTAAGACGCAGAGGGAAAATTAAAGGGCACCAGCTGTGCCATGGGGCACTAGTGTGCAAAAAGTTGTCATGAATGAAGAACTGCCACAAGCAGCAAGACCTTTTTTTAAACTCCTCTTGGTTTTCTTTCAATCATACTGAAGTTACACAACAAACAGGCGTGAGCTGAAAAAAATGAAGGTGGGCCTCTTTGGTAGAACATGGGGGCACAAGTAGGGGCAGAGAGTCAACCCCCCCGCCCTCACTCCACCCAGTTTTCTAAACATGTTGCTGACTGCAGGAATAAGTGACATCTAAATTGATGTATTTAGTAACTGAATGTTTTTTTTAGTATTTACTGTTATTTGAATCAAAATGTGATGATAAATTGGTATTATCGGTTCAGGAGATACATCTTTAACTGGGCCCACTTTGGATTTGGGACTGCGACGGAGATCATGGCAGGTCGGTCTGCTTTTCAAACACATTTCCCGAACATCTGAGTACAAACTTTTTTATTAAAAACACCTTACCTGCCCAAAGTAACCCCTGTGTGTCTGCAGTGATCGCCATGTCCACGGGGATGCGTCAGTCATCATTGCTCCTCCCCCAGCCCTGGGCAACACATGTTCTGATTGGCTACGTGACATGGCTGGTCTCATTCAGGACCGGCTTCCTGATTCACATGCACTGCACATGCACCTTGAAAAAGTGTATGAATTTGATTTATTTTACTTTCACTCTTATATAAATTATATTTTGTTTTCTGATTATCATGTCTTAATGTTTCCTTATTTACCTGTGCGGTACCCTAACTGTTCTCTGTTTGACCAGCAGCATTGATCAACTCGGACCGATCAAAATTGATCCCCTCGGACCAATCAGAGAACAACAGCTCGGTAGGTATCATCTGAAAAAAAGAACAATAATGTACCTGCACAAGGAGCCTGCTGGTTTACAGTCAGAGCTAAATGGAACAGAGTCCCTCTAGTGTTCATTTGATCAAATCTTCATTGACTTTTCATGTTAGGCGATGTGTGATAAATGTGATTCCACATTGATCTGATCACACTCGTCTACGTGGAATGGATTTGTGGTCAGCTGGTCTGTGAGCTCCCGGTCTACCCCACCTAGCAGGTCCTTCAATCTCAAGAAAACATCAAACTATTGTTGTTAAATGAACCCATATTAAAGATCTTGATGTTTTCTTTTAGCTGGTTTTGTGTCTGAAAATGTTCAAACAACAACAGTTGTTCGTTCACCTCACATCCTAACCTGTGGCCTCTGGGTGAAGTGCATGGTGGGATACTTTTCCTGCAAAACTGGGCATAAAGAAACAACAGTGAGAAGAGGTTTTTCGATCTTGGTTTTTTAACTTGTGCCTCACTCCCTGTTTCAGAGCTCCTTCATGAAGTCTCTCCTCCTGGCTGTGTTCGCTCTGGGAAACACTGGATTCCTGGTGGCTTTGTTGTCTTCTGTCGCTAAACTCTGAGATTCAATCTGAGGAAAGGTCCAGACAACAACTGAAAAAAAACGTGTGACAGACTTCGTTATGATCACAAGGACGTTCACTTTATTACTCTGCAAACATTCCTTCTAATTTAAAACCAGATCTCTCTATTTGCTCATTCTGTTTGACGTTTGTAAATGATAAGTTATATAGAAGCTGCTGCAGATGTTTTTAATTTCATTTAGTTTAAACGCTCCTGCACTGCACCAAAAAGTGTTGTCTTTATAACTCCAAACACAACACAACCCTCCACCAGTATCTGACTGTCATTCTTCTGCACAGAGAACATCTGAAGGAGAGAAGGAACCAGAGCAGCTCTGTCTGTTCACGTTTTTATTCACTTTACTTCATGAGCCAAACAAAACAACAACACAAGGATCAGAATCAGAATCAGAATCAGAATCAGAATCAGAATCAGAATCAGAATCGGGGTTTATTGCCAAGTACATTTACACATACAAGGAATTTGACTTGGTGTATTGGTGCTAAACAATTAACAAGGAAATAAAGCAGAACTAGCAACAACTTAAATAATACAGTATAAGAAGATATTACAATATATAAAATAGAATTTAAATGGAGGAGCTGTGTAACTATGAGAAAGTGACAAAGTAATCATCAAATCTATCCAACCTCTGAACAAAGATGAAGGTTCGCAGCTTATGTAACAAATGTTTACATTAACGGGCCGTGGTCAGACAACATAGAAACACAACACATGGCTGACAAAGTGCTGACCATCGCTGACCCACGCTGACCAAGCTCTCACAATCATTGACAAATATTGGCAAAATCTTCATCTTCACAGTGTTGATTATATTCTACTAGAAGGTACAGCCCACAAATTCCTGGTTTCATCTCTAAAAGGCTAGAAAGAAGACATCACACTGACTCTTAAATATCAGACATATACATTTCTTCACTCTCAGAGTCACATTTCCTTTTTCAGCTCACAACAGACACTTCAATCCAAATATAACTTTGGTGCTATGAGGTCTCTTACACATATGTATTACAGCTTCACAAACCTAAAAGAAGAATTACTCTGAGATGGTTTACACAATTCAAAGATATATCCACAAAAGGATCAAGATGAATGAATTCATGAAAATACATATTAACAGTGTTATTCATAGTTAGGCGTGTAGCTGACCTGATTGACAGGTGGGCGCGGTGTAACGGTTTGTCAGGAGGCTTAAAACCCACCTCAGCTCCAGCTCTCAGCCTGTCGTTAGGTCGACTCAAAGTTAGACTGAGTCAGCATGCAGTAACAGCGCCCCCTGCAGGAACAGATGGTCACTCATGTTTCGTCCAGTAATATTTACAGTTTTTGGGTATGACCACCCCCCCAGCAATAGATAGATGGGTGGGGTGGAAATTCAAAAAGACCTCATATATACACACAATGCAACAACATTTGATTTCCTCGACTAAAAGAAAAAATAAAATATTTTTATAAACTAAATGAAACACTTGAATCAGTTATTCTGAGAGGTAAAATGATCAGGGGGGCGGAGTTTGCTCCTCCGTAAGAAAGACCAGGACTGAAGAAAGGACGGAGTGTCTCTGTGAAGCTGCAGCCCGTGAAGGAGTAGAGACAAACCGCAGAATCCACGTCATAAAAGGAGACCAGCCCCTCCTCGTAGCTCACAAACACTCCCACCCTCTGGGGCTGGGAGTCCAGACTGAGGCTGACGACAGGGCTGGAGAGAATCAGGTACTGGTTTCCATTCCTTAAGCCCATAGACCAGTATCCGTGCCCTGGGCTTAATGGGATAATTCCTTTCCTGTTGGCCGACTCTTTGACCAGTCCCAGAGTCCAGTTTGTCTTCCTGGTCACCAGGACCTCGTAGTAAAACCGTCCTGAAGAGAAACTCTGCTGTGCTACAACGTTGGCATAATGAGAGAATCTGTGTGGGTTGTCTGGCAGCTCCCTCCTCACCTCATCATACCTCACCTGTTTGTTATCATCAGACAGGACGAGCCACAGATTGGCTGAATGAGGGTCAAGGACCACATCGACCGGGTACTGCTGAGCCCTCTTCAGGCTGGCCTCATGGAGCAGCTGCTGCTTCTCTCTGCTTAAAATCTCCTCCAGCTCAGCCACAGCTTTCACCACAGTGCCCTGGTAGTCCGGGGGGCAGACGCTGATTTCAGTGGAGTTCTTGGTGCTGGGGTCAGAGGTCATGGATCTGTAGGTCTGCAGGAGGAGAAGATGGTCCTGAGAGCTCGTGAGCTTCCTGGTCTCAGCAGTTCTTTTCATCAGCACAGAGATTTCTTGTTCCAGTTTCTGGATGAAACCGTCCGTCTCTCGCTCCATCGTCTTCTGCCTCTCTTCAATCGTCTCGATGAGATCATTCAGGCTTTTCTCCGTGGTCTGCATCAGGAGCGTGAAGATGCGGACGCCGTCGGCTATCTCGCGCTCTGCGTCGTTCTTACTGTGTGTTTTTAAAAGTTTCATTTGACCGATCTTTTGTTTTCTCTCTTGCATCATCTGCTGAATGTCAGCGTCTACCTGCTCCAGCTTGGCCTTCTTTGCTTCAAACTCGTCTTTCAGAGACGACATTTTGTGACCCACATGTTCTGAACATGTGCAGTGAGCGCACACACAGATCTGATCAGTCGTACAGAACAGCTCCAGTGTCTTTTTGTGCTTTGGACACATCCTGGCCTCCATGTTCCCCACAGGATCGGTCAGCAGATGTCTCTTAAGGGAATCAGTGGCCATATGAGAGTCTATGTGGATCCCACAGTAGGAGGCTAAACATGTCAAACACGACTTCATGGCCTTCAGTTTGGTTCCAGTGCAGATGTCACAGGAGACTTCTCCAGGTCTGGCAGCTTTTATCACTAATTCTCTTTGGTTTTTCTTCCCAGCAGACTGTTTGAACTCAGCAGCCATCTCAGATATGAACGTGTTGACGGACAGCTCAGGTCTGGTTTTAAATTCTTTTTTACACATAGGACAACGGTACTGTGCATTGTTAACAGTCCAGTTCTGCGTGATGCACATTTTGCAGAAGTTGTGTCCACAAGGGATGGTGACTGGATCATTGAAAACATCCAAACAGATGCAGCACAGAAACTGCTCCTCAAACAGAACACAGCCGGTAGCCGACATGACGACACACTAGAGAACAAAAGTGAAAGTGAAATTACTACACACACATTGAATCATATTAAACATCATTATATAAAGACATCTTACATTTGTTTCAGCTTATTCAGACCCTGGAGAAGCGAGGACATCTCTCCTGGAGTTTTAAGATTCTGGCCCAACAAAGTAGAAAATAATGCACAGAGTGGAGGGGTCGACACGCACTAGTGATGTGTCATGCTCAAAAGATGCGGCTCTGAGAGCCGATGCTTTGTAGTGAATCAGAAGAGCCAACTCTCATCGAGTGAGAACCGGCTCCCAGTTTTTTCCTTTCACTGCTTAGCTCTCACAGTGGGTTAGCCCCAGCTCTGCTCATGGCAGAACTTTGTTTTGATTGGCCAGCATGGCCAGTAACCGTGCAGAAAGTAAAGGAATTGGTTGTAGCTCTTTGTTCAGCTATGGACTGAAAAATGCTAGGAGAAATCCTACAGCTGATGCTGTAATGGAGGTGAGATCCTATCTTGAGGAGCCCCTCATCTAACGAGAAGAAGACCCACTGAGCTGGTGGCAGGCCAAGGCCTCAGTCTTCCCACACCTGGTGAAGGTGATGGAGGGGAGACTGTGTATTGTGGCAACATCTTTTCCTTCCAAGAGAATCTTCTCAAAAACAGGGCAGATACTTACAGAAAGAAGGAATCGCATCAGCCCATCCAAGCTGAGGCATCTAATTTTTCGCAAAGCCAACCTGCACTGAGGACATTCATAATGTTTGATTAAAGAGTTCTGGTTCTGTTCTGTGGATTTGTTTGCAGTTTTTTGTATTTATTTTATATTTGTATTTTTTTATTTGTGCAATTAAAAAGTTTGATTAAAATATTAAACAAGAGTAAGAATGTTTTTTCTAACAGAATAAATGCACGCAAAAGGGTTTTCAACACACAAACCATTCATTTTTGCAAAGTTGAGGCTACAAAAGATCACTAAATTAAGAGCCGTTTGGGAGTCGAAAGAGCCAGCTCTTCTTTGGGAGCTGACCCAAAAGAGCCGGCTCTCTGAAAAGAGCCGAACTTCCCATCACTACAGATGCGGACACAACGGAGGAGTGTGTCATAATGTAAAGGAATTTGCGAGCCGCAGCTCGTTAATGTAAACTATTTAATAACATTTAACAAGATAAAAAGAAGCAGGCTGTAACTGAGTGACTCGTCGGCTGTTTTGCCGACAGCAGCACTCATGGAAAGCCCCGAATTAAATAAGATGAACTAACGTATACAAGAGCATGTATTTGTTTTTCTCCATGAGCTTAACGGTACTCCCGGTACCGGAACAATCTCGTATACCTATTCGGTACCCATCCCTGATCATACCTGAAAACGATGAAAAGAACAGCCTGAAGGTCCTGGTTCGTGAATCCTCAGAGACTCACAGCAGTTTCAGTTTCGCACTTTTGAACAAGGAAGTGTTTCAGTACCACGCCTCCTCATTCCTGTAAACTGTCTGTGAGTCATTCAAAGAACATGTTTGCTCTCCTGCTTTGTTATGATTGGTGCATGACTTTGTTGATAACAGAGAGAACGCTTGATAATCTTCTGATTTTAAAGTGTCAAAATGTGTTAAAAAAAGTGGGGGGGGGGGAGTACCCACATACAGAAAACGCATTTATAACAAAAAGGCAAAAAACAACAGCTTACTTATTTCAAAGTTCAGGTAAATGATTGTCTAACAAAAGAACCATCTAAAACACTCGAGCAAAGAAGGGAAATGTACAAAAGATGAGATGTGAACACAGGGAGGTGGACATATTCTAGGAACAGAGACTGTTTTCAAAACCACCTACTGTATAGCTTTATATCAAACACAGTATACTGCATTCTGGGTATTGTGGTTAATAGAAGTATGCAGTATGACTGTTGGTGGTTACACTGCAGTACACCAGGCTAAACTGGTTTTCAGTCTTTCAATGAGGAAGTACAACAGCCCAGCTGACGGCAAACTCCTATGGAAAGCTGATTACATTATATATTAACATAGAAAGAGCCAGCTCTTTCATGAATACCTACTAACTTAATGATGATGGTCTCCATATTATTGATGATGATGATGGTAATGACGATGGTTTTTGTTTGATAACGATGACTTATAAGATGGTTTCTATACTGATTAGAGCTCTCAAGAACTGCCCTCAATGTTGTGCTTTGTCTCTGGTCACTTCCTGTCAGCACCTGTGTGTCCAATCAGACTCAAAGCTGATCGTTTGCTCTTACTGACATTGTTCCCTTTTTTCTAGATCCTTGCTTGTGTTGTACTTCTGAATTAGATGTCCCTGGTATCAAAGCTCGATTTCCTGTACGTCTTTGTCCGCACTAGTTTACTGGTAAAATGTTAAAATATTTATTAGTAAACTAGTAGACAGCAAAAATTCCTAAATGTTAACTAGTGAGGTGAAAAATATCTACTAGTTAACTACAAAGATAAATTGTGTGTCTTCTAGTTTACTAGTGAGCCTAAATGTCCACTAGTAACCTAGAAAGAGCTATATAGGATAAAAGGTTTTTACAAGTTAAGAGCAGAAAGGTCCACTAGAGATGGCTTTATGAGTCTTACTAGTTAGTTAGTTTTCATGATTCAGAGAATCAACAAAGATTAGTGGCGGTAACTTTGTGTGGTTCGGTCTGATTGTGATCCCTTGTTACGATGGCCGTTCTATCTGTTATTTCGATCTCTGACCTCTGACCTGGTGCTTTGCATTGTGACTGGTCCGATGCATACTGTAGATTTTTCCTGATACAGTTTTGAGGTACTGCCGATCTCGTATTTGTTCGCACATTTCACACTGCATTCTGGCCAAATCAGGAAGTACTACCAAAAAGTAGCCAAAGGGGCCAATCAAACACAGGACACCAGACACTAGGGTCCTTCCTGATTGGCCAATCCTTGTGGTCATTCAAATTACATCACTTTAAATGTTCAAACATTTCAGCATGGATACTAACTTCCAGGTTTTGTGCAGTATGGTTTGGATGCATCCTTTCAGGAAACTTTCGAGTTGTGTTTTAACTCCCACAATGCTGTGCGAAATTAAATGTAAAATGTCTCTTCACTTGCGCCTCCAAATCAAAACAAACGAGGATAAAAAATATCAAAACAAGGATAGATGAGTCTTCAAATGTTAAGTTGTTAAATTGTTTCCATGCAATGTGAAGTTTTGTATTATTTACTGAGCCATCGTGCAGATCACATCTGAGTCAGAGTGTAAATAACATCAGGCGGGCTAATGGCCCCACTTCCACCCTGAATGAATCAGACGAAGTAAGAACAAATATTGACCTACTGAACAGTACGTCCTAACAGGATACAGCACAGAGAGAAGGGTCTGTCTACTGTCATATGGTGTAGGCACTTTGCAATTCCGATGCACCCATTAAAAACAAATGTGGGAAACACATGAAGGGAGGAAGTAATACATGATATGATACACAGGGGAAACAATTACAAAATAAAAACAGGAAATACTTAAAAGACTAAACTTGGATATAAATGCAACAAAAATACACAAAAAGCAAACAAGCAACACACAAGACAAAACAAGACAAAATAAAAATGAAATCAAAACATTGAAATAAACAATGGACAAAACTGAACAATAATTAATAACATAAAGTTGTGATGACTGTCGCATTACCAGCTGTAATTCTACATGTAATATTGGATATTAGTGTGGCTGTTTGGCCCCGGAGTAAAAAAATGTTATAGAAGAATTGCCCAGGAGGTGGAAATCTTTGCTAAATTAAAGGTGCACTATGGAGTTTTGGTAGAGAAATATGAAAGTTGGAGAAATGTACAGAGTGGTATATGTTCATAACTCTATACACAAACTGTCCTCAGAGATACATTTTGTCCCTGGAACACAGTTATGTTATGTTATGTTACTTTCCAGGTAGCTTTTTAGCTCCAAACATTTTTTCCAGGGAGCCATTTTTTCTTTGAATAAGGTTTGTGTATTCAGTTCAGAAAATATAACATAGAATTGTTTCACTTCTCCAACTTTAAAACCTCCGGTCTTGAAAAATGAAGCCAATGAGTAAGTGCAACATCCTGCAGTTTCTCAAGTGTCCACTATTTTGGGCGGCAGTAGCTCAGTCTGTAGGGACTTCGGTTGGGAACCAGAGGGTCACCAGTTCAAGTCCTGGTGCAGACCAAGTTTGGAAGTTGGTCTGGTAGCTGGAGAGGTGCCAGATCACCTTCTGAGCACTGCCAAGGTGCCCTTGAGCAAGGCACCAAACCTCCTCCCCACCATCAGCTCAGCTCAGCACCCACTGTGGGCAGCTCCATCACTCTGACATCATCACTTTGACATCTCTCTATTAGTGCATGTCCATATGATCCTGTTTGTGTGCATGTATGTACACAAACTTCAGCCTATGTGTGTGTTGCATGAGTACAGAGTGTAAAAACTGAAATTTCCTCTCACGGGGATCAATAAAGTAAATCTTCTTCTTCACTAGAGGCTGGCTGCAGAAGCACAAGAAGTCACATTCAAAAAAAGCTTGTTTTTACAGCATAAATTAACATGTTTACAGATTAGTTACTGTCATCATGGGCACACACTGTACAAGGTGGGGAAGGGGAATTTCAAAACAGCTCTGTGCTGATTTTGAAAACAATACCTGTTATTCATAGTTAGGCATGTAGCTGATATGATTGACAGGTGGGCGTGATATAAAGGTTTGTCAGGAGGCTTAAAACCCGCCTCAGCTCCAGCTCTCAGCCTGTCGTTAGGTTGATTCAAAGTTGAGCAGAGACAGCATTTCCAGCATGGCGGCTGCTGCCGATGAGCCTCTGGAGCCTCCTGCAGGAACAGATGGCTGAAGTCACTCCAGTCACACACATTCACACACTGACGGTAGAGGCTGCTGAGTAAAGAGTCCATCAGTATGAACTCATCCATTCATACACATTCACACATTGATGGTAGAGACTGCTGAGTAAAGAGACCATCAGTCCGCTGACCTCAATGACTATAAGCAAAGACTTGTCTCATTCTCCTCCAGCCTGAAAATGGCCAAGACAACATATTATCAGAACAAGATATGCAATGCCACAGATACAAGAAAAATGTTTTCTGCTTTTAACTCACTGCTTCAACCACCTCCTCCTCCACCCTCCGATCTGTTCACACCAGACATGTTTGCCTCGTATTTTACTGAAAAGGTTGCAATCATCAGTAACCAGTTTTCTGAGCCTGACCAACTCAGCCCAAAGGCACCAACCAAAAGTGCCTCATTCGACTCATTCTCCTCTCTGAATGAGGATGAAGTCTCTAAGCTTGTGCTAGACTCTCGGCCCACCACCTGTCCTCTGGACCCAATACCATCAAGCCTCCTGCAGACCATTTCCTCTCCGCTTAATGCTGCACTTAAGCATATCATCAACTCCTCTCTGTCAACGGGTGTGTTCCCCACCACATTCAAGCAAGCTCAGGTCACCCCTCTGCTCAAAAAACCCACACTAAACCCAGCCCAGGTTGAAAACTACAGACCGGTTTCTCTTCTGCCCTTTCTGTCAAAAATACTTGAGCGCACAGTCTTTAAGCAAGTCTCTGAGTTCCTGTCCAGAAATGATCTGTTTGACCCAAATCAATCAGGCTTTAAGCCGGGCCACTCTACTGAAACTGCACTACTGTCAGTAACAGAATCGCTATGAGCTGCCAGAGCTGCGGGTCAGTCCTCAGTTCTATTACTGCTAGACCTGTCTGCTGCCTTTGGCACAGTCAGCCATCAAATCCTCCTATCCACACTCTCTGAACTTGGCATCTCAGGATCTGCCCTCTGCTGGTTCGTGTCCTACCTCTCTGGGCGATCCTTTAGAGTGTCGTGGAAGGGAGAAGTGTCCAAAGCGCACAACTTATCCACAGGGGTACCTCAAGGGTCAGTGATTGGTCCCCTTCTCTTCTCCATATACACAAACTCACTTGGTTCAATAATCCACTCTCATGGCTTCTCATACCACTGCTATGCTGACGATACCCAGCTCTTCCTCTCATTCCCACCAGACGATGTCACAGTTTCTTTAAGAATCTCATCATGCCTTGCTGATATCTCTGAATGGATGAATGAACGGCACCTTCAACTCAACCTTTCAAAAACTGAGCTCCTTGTCATCCCAGCCAGTCCCTCTATGCAACCACAGATCAATATCCAGCTTGGAACAACCAAACTCATGCCCACAAAGTCTGCCCGGAACCTGGGTGTCATGATTGATGACCAGCTAACTTTTAAGGTTCAAGTAGCCTCGATTGCCCGGTCATGTCGATTTGCCCTGTACAACATCAGGAAGATCAGACCTTACCTGTCAGAACATGCTACACAGCTCCTAGTACAGGCTCTTGTGATATCACGCATCGACTATTGCAACTCTCTACTGGCAGGTCTTCCTACATGCACTATCAAACCTCGGCAAATGATAAAAAATGCAGCAGCACGACTGGTCTTCAACCTTCCTAAAAGAGCACATGTCACTCCGCTGTTCATCTCCTTACACTGGCTCCCAGTTACTGCTCACATTAAATTTAAAACTCTCTTGCTCGCTTACAAAACAGCGACTAAAACGGCTCCTCCTTACTTTAACTCTCTCATCCAGGTCTACACTCCCTCCCACCCATTACGCCCTGCCAATGAAAGGCGTCTGATCCAACCTTCACAACAGGGTCCTAAGTCTCTGACTAGACTCTTCTCCTCTGTTGCCCCCCGGTGGTGGAACAAACTTCCAAACTCCATTCGATCTGCAGAGTCCCTCTGCACCTTTAAGAAAAAGCTAAAGACCCAGCTCTCCACCTACTAACTTAGTGATGATGGTCTCGATATTATTGATGATGATGATGGTTGTGACGATTGTTTTAGTTTGATAACGATGACTTATAAGATGGTTTCTATACTGATTAGAGCTCTCAAGAACTGCCGTCAATGTTGTGCTTTGCCTCTGTGCAATGAATGTCAGCACCTGTGTGTCCAATCGGACTCAAAGCTGATCGTTTGCTCTTACTGACATTGTTCCCATTTTTCTAGATCCTTGCTTGTGTTGTACTTACTCTCTGATGTACGTCGCTTTGGATAAAAGCGTCTGCTAAGTGAATTGTAGATTGTAGAATTGTAGCATTAACTCATCCATTCATACACATTCAAACACTGATGGTAGAGGCTGCTGAGTAAAGAGTCCATCAGTATTAACTCATGTTGTGGATTTATCTGTTGGTAATGAAAGATCTCAAGTCAAAGTCTTTTGTCTTTGTGTATTTTATTGTATATTGTAAAGTTCTTTTGCAAAAGGGGTAATCAGCTGCAAAAGTAACATCAGTCACAAGTGCATCAAAGAGTCCCGGGGCAGTCCTGGTTGCAGAGCATATTTATACTTTCACAGGGCGTAGGTATTTTGTATACACGAGTGATACATCGTCATTGGTTTCAGCTTGCCTTAGTGACTACGCCTTCTGCTAGTTTGCCTGGTGATTTATCTATGCAAGCTTCTTTCTGTAAAGTACCTGGTATGGAGGAACACCAACAGAAACTCCTTTGTCAGGAGGGCACTGATTTAGGGTCATGCTGAACCCAGATCCTGAGGAGTGTTCCTGTTGGAGATACAGACCAAGGCCATACAGAGAAACCGTTTCTAATTGTTAAATGACGCACGAACATCTTAATCTTTTAAGGTCAAACGAAGTCAACAGACAGATAGTATTTTTCCACTACACTCATCCATTCATACACAGCTGACGTAGCAGCGGCAGCAAATTGGGGTTAAGTGTCTTGCCCAAGGACACATAGGACATGTAGCTGCAAGAGTGGGGATCGAACCCCAACCTTCCGGTTAGGAGACTACTCAGTCACGCTACATAGAAAGCTCTACCATCAGCGTGTGAATGGGTGGTGTGAAGGTAAAAGAGCTTTGAGTAATCAGAAGACCAGAAAAGAACTAGACAAGCTTAAGTCCATTTAACATGTAGTCTTGTCAATCAATAATTTAAATCCCACTCAACCATTTTCTCCAAAAGCTGCCTGAGTTTGGTTGTAGTTATATTGTTGAGCTTCCTCCCTCGTTTTCAGATGTTTCCATCCTCTGCAAACAGGGAAACACCAGATTCTTTGAATATATTCTTCACTGGAACGTTGAAAAGGAGAGGACTAATGACGCTTCCTTGAGGGGTTCCGTTCTCCACCTTCCTCAGAGAATTCGCAACCCTCCTATATACACACGCACACGCACACGCACACGCACGCGCGCGCGCACACACACACACACACATCAATTCTTATTCCTTTGCACAATGTGACAAATTTGTTTCTCCAGAGAAGGCAAAATCTAGAATCGAAGTGTGAACAACTAGAGATCTGTAGTCGTGGATTTGGATGCCTCCATGTCAACTCTTTCAATTTTGTTACAGAGTAATTCAACATCCAGATTAAATAATCCCTGGCGCTGGACGCTGATGATTAAAGACCAGCTGAACTTTGAGAGAAGATTCTTAAAAGGGGCAGAAAAACATGAAGGGAATGAAGATGACAGTCTTAGTTAAATGTGAGGGTTGAGACATCAACACGGATTAGCTAAACTGACAGCAGCAGGGACATCATGTGAACAGCAAAACACAGCTGAGACAAGAGCAACAGAAGGACACAAAAAGGAGAAGATGTGTGTCACAGCGAGAAGAAGAGAGGGAGAGGAGAAGGAGCAGGAGATGTCAGAGAGAAAGAGGAGTGTGTGCAGGGAGAAAGAGCTCTCCCAGAGGAGTTCAGGCTCAGAGGGAGAACACAGCTCACAGGAAGACAGCAGCTGAAAGACGAAGGAAGAATGAAGCAGCTTCACGCTCCATGAGCAGTGATCACTGCTGCTAACACAGGGGGAAAATCAACTGGTTCACGGACGACAGGGATGAAGAAGGAGAGCAGCAGGGGGAAAAAGAGACACGCTAAGAAGATGCAAGCACAGCTAAATTATTAAACAGGGATCTGGACTAACCCTGGAGTATCTAACCAGCGCTCTGCTAAGCCCAGCAGGGAAGATGTCCAAGTCCTCTCCTCGTCTGGGGCGACCCGGATCAGCCGGGTCTACAGGCACCTGCGTGAGAAAGGAGCTGCAGGGGAATCGCTCATGCATGCTCCGTATCGGAGAGAGGCTGATGAGGGCAGGCAGTGAGGGGAACTTGGTCCAGAGAGTCTTACCAGCCCAGAGCCAGACTTCCTCTGCTGGATTGAGGCAAGGATCTAATGGGCGGACACAAGCTGCAGCCCTGCAGGATGGCACTGAGTTTACAGGACATAACCCCAGCAAAGGTAAGAAGCCTTCCTCCAGGTTCTCAAAGAAGCTAACATTATGTTTTAATTATGTTCAGTCAGATGTCTGGTGGAAGCTTCACCTCTTGATACAACCATTTATTGACGAGCTTCAGTCATTTACTAACTCTCATGTCCCGGGAGTTGACTTTAACTTCTGGGTTTTGTGTCATAAAAGAGAAAAGATATGATAAGATATACTTTATTCATCCCAGCAGGGACATTTAGGTGTTCCAGCAGCCAGCATACATACAAACACACAACACAACACATATATACATACATATCCCACCCATACAAAAAAACATGAGCCCACAATACAGTTTGATATATGATATATGCAACTCAGGCTGAAGTTTAAAAGTTGAAATGTCTTCTGTCCTTACTTAAAGGGAAGTCGTTATAAAGTGCAATTGCAGTAGGTAAAAAAGTATTTTTAAATCTGATGCCATCATGTCAGCGGGTATCTCTAACATTTAAACAGTCATGAAGAGTTCAGTGTTTTGCTAACTTGGGAGATGCTCCAGCTTTCTTCCAGACATAGAGGAAACCTGCTTGTTGTGATTTAATGTAGAGATTTCTAAAATTTTAAAAAAGGATGAATTAGTAGGAAAAGAAAATCAAAATGATCAGAGCGGTGAAACGTAACTCAGCATGTTTTGTGTTTCATGTGGTGTGTTTGGGTATTTATGTTGATTCATCTGCTGACGGTGGATTCATGAACTGTGGGAGAAATGGGAGAATTAGATGATGCTGGGAACAATCTTGTACAAATAAATAGTTAAAAGTTTCTAACCTTTTTGATTGAGACCGAGGGGGAATGTTTTGTCCTCTTCTGCTCAAACTTAATGTCTGTGCAACATAATGTGATTAATTTCATGTGACAGCGAGAGAAATGTGACATTTAAAGTAATGAAGCTTGGTGGCATTTAAACATCAAAAAACCTTATGAATGCTTTTTTATTTCAGGCGTATATTCATCATACAAAAACTTCAAGTATTACATGATCTCTGACTAACATACAAATTGATATTTAAGAATTCCCCTTGTTAACGTTGGTTGAAAGATGCAGTTAGAAAATCACTTTCTGTTCATGCATGAACTGTGATCATGTTGGACTCACTGTGTTAGTGAGCGGCAGGCACGCTACTTCACTGGCATTTACTGACACTCTGACCTCTGACCTCTCTGCTCTGATACACTCAAGATGTTTTACTTCAATGCATGGTCTGCGTGAAAGCTGGAATCTGATTGGCTGCAGGGAGTGTACTTCCTGACACGGAACCTCTTTGAAGTAGCTCTGTTGTAACCTCCTGTTTACTGTTCAAAATGAATGCTTATCAGCCTGTGTTTTAAGTAAGTAACCATAGCAACAAGGATTCAGTATGAGCCAGTCTGTTTTTCATTTACAACTTGTTAGTATCTCACCGCTAATGACAACAATGAGAGACTTTACAGTTCTTTAACTAGGTGTTGAATATAAAAACGTTGCTGACAGGGAAGTGACTGTAGAGAGAAAGAGAAGTTATTTACACACAGTGTCCTGAAGTTCATCTGAACGCCACAGGTTGGCGACAGTAACACGCCAGCCGCAGGAATTAAACTGCCCCTCTGAACTTTTGATCGTAAAGAAAGATGAACAACACATCACATCACATCTGCTTCAGTGGTGGTGTATGAATGGCATTAGTTACTTCTGATGGATGATACTACATAGTGATCACTACCATCAGTGTGTGAATGTGTAGGTGTGACCTGCAGTATAAAAGTGCTTTGAGTAGTCAGAAGATTAGAAAAGGGCTTTATAAGCTCAAGTTCATTTACCATTTACATCTTCACCTCCTCCCATAGAACAGTAAGGCCTAAATACCAGATCACTGGTGGAGCCACAGGATTAACATCCTGCACTTCCCCACCTCAAAACACACACACAACTTACAAAAAAAGTCAAAGATCCCTCAGAGTCCACAGGAAAACAGATCCTTATGTCAGTTTATTTGGAAAGTTTAGTAAACTTCATGTTAGTCTTTGATACATTTCCTTGGCTGATTAGCTAACTAGTGCTAACGCTTCAGCTGAGCTATTAGCTATTACTAATGTTACGCTAACAAGATTCACAGTTAACAGCATTATGTGCGGTTGATATACAGTAAATATAATTTGTGATGGTTAAACAGCAAGACTAGATTTGTGTTAAAAATATAATCATCCATATAATCTTTGCTGAAATGATGCTAGCACATCTAATCTGTGTTAAACTCTGTTATCTCATATGCTCTTTGGTGAAAGTTAAATAATACAATGTTTGGAAGTACTTAATATACACTGTGACATAAGCTTTGGCGAATACAGTTGTCGAAGTCTAGAAAAGGTCAGGCAGCTTAATGAATCAGAGACAGCTGACTTTGGCTTCAGGCAACCAGCGCTGGTTTTAGTGTACAGCTTGCCGGGAAGGAGAGCACAGGCTGCACACTATGCTGTGACTGCTTCAGTGCATATATATATAACACCCAGTCACTTTAGTAGTGAACAGTGTTCACACTGAGTAGGACCTTGTGCAATGTAAACACTGATTCTTTCAGGTGTTAGTCAGACCCTCAGTTCTGACAGCTCTGTCAATTCTGATTCTAGATTCAAATGTTCATTTGAACCTAGAGAAGAAGGTACATGTGCGATGAGTTATAAAGTAAGATATACAGTGAGCAGGGTGTTACAGGGTGAGCAGAACATGAGCACGTTGTTTCTTCTGAAGGTCATGTGATCTCTGGCAACGGGAACACGGGGCTTTCTGCCCTAATTTTAATAAATACAGTTCAGCTAATGTAGCTTTTAACTACACAGGCTTCAGTGAGTCATAGAGCCCACAGCAGTGTGTGTGTGTGTGTGTGTGTGTGTGTGTGTGTGTGTGTGTGTGTGTGTGTGTGTGTGTGTGTGTGTGTGTGTGTGTGTGTGTGTGTGTCTGTGAAAACACATTAACCTCTTTCTGAGGACATATCTGTAAACACTGCGTAATGAGGCTGCATGTCTGACTCACATGTGAACATACTAAAGCTTTAAATGCAGGGCTGCGATGGAGTTATAAATAAAATCCTACATTTCATTCATCAGAGGCTTTTCTACATCAGAGAGTAAGTACAACACAAGTAAGGATCTAGAGAGGAGGAAACGTCAGGAAGTGCAAAAGAACAGCTTTAAGTGACCAGAGGTAAAACATTGATTTAAATACATCGTCATCAAAATCATCATTATCAGTCTCATTACTATCATTAAGGTGGTAGGTGTTCATAGAGAGCTTGGTCTGTAGCGGTCTCTGAAAGGTGGAATGGGACTGCAGATCTAACGGAGGCTGGTAATTCATTCCACCTGGAGAACTACAGGATTAAATGGATGTATGAAAAATCAGTTATTGTGAGCACAGACAGATACCTGCTATCTGCCAACACAAAGACAGCTGGTATAAAAGAGCTAGCAGGGCTAAAGAAAGTCTTCCCTTTATAAATCAATAAAAATTAGAACTTTTTTTATTTAAACAGACTGTTGGACATTTTGACAACCGAACCCAAAAGAAAGAAAACATACAACATCTTTAAATGCATTTATTGTGTTGTAGCATTCTCTACCATTGACTTGTGTTATAAATGAGTGACAGGTGTCCTGGCCCTGCCCCTCCATCTGCTGATTTATTGGGCTAAATTCATTCAGCCTGCACTTCACACCAAAATCACAAAAGAGCAGAAATCCCGACTTCTTCTACTAATCTTAACCTACCTTCAATTACCTAGAGGAGAGCTATGCTGACAGTAAAACTTTTGTAATTTTCTCTGTTTGGGGTCAAAAGCTCCCTGTCTCTGCTGCCTGAGTATGAAGGTCAGCGAGTCATCATCATCATCATCATCATTACAGCTCTTCTCGCTGATGAAGGGTAAAAAGGTCTCTGACCAAGTCAAAAAGTATCTGTGCTCCAGTCAGCCCCGCTCCTCTGTTCTGGGGAAGAGAGCTCATTATTTCCATTCAGTTCATGCAACAGTAAGAGGGGGGATGAGACGTTGTCAGCGTTGTTTCTTTCTGCTGATAGAAGTCTATGTTGAGGATTACTTTTTGTCCCAGAGAGTCACGTAACTGAAACACATAAAGTCCTCCAGGACATAGATCTGTTCTGATGATATCAGATAATGAAGCATGCTTTTTTAATCCCCTCATTAATATTCACACTTGTTAAGAAGGCAGTCATTTGGAAGGAAATTTAACTAATAACATATTGATAATAATCAATCACATTATTGTGACTGTGAAGTCGACTCTAGTTTATTCATAAAGCTCAGTTAAAAATTTTCTATGTGATTTTTCACACTTAAATATAATATAAATCAAGTATATCCTCTGAAACTAACTCTGTGAGTCATGACTGTCTATAATGGGTGTAACACCCGAGTCCCACTGTCTGTGATGTTTTCAGAGTCCTATCTTCAGTTTGTTTACATCGCCAGGACGGCCGGCTGACTCCTCCCCTCATGTATAAAAGTTGTTTAATTGAGGGACTAGAGAAAAGAAGAATAACATACTGTACTCACTGCTTAACTGTGTTTCTAGATCACGCTCATTTCAGGTAAATTTACATGCAGTGTGAAGATACGAGCATAATAAAGATCACTAGCATTAGCATGCTAACACAACAATGCAGCGCAAGTTGTTTTGGTTTCATGCTGGTGTTCAAGGGCGACATCTGCTGGATCAAAAAAATCGCATCATAAAGCTCATTTAAAAACGGCAGCAGCTGACCAGAGGACTGAACAATGTATAAAAAAGAAAAGAAAAAATACATGAAAACCAATTTTAAATGAGCAAAAAACAAACAACAACAAAAACAGAATAGTTGGAAAAGACCACCTGCAGGACGAGCAGATTCAAATGCTTACATGAAGGGCTTTCACACTTGCAGAAAACCCCAGATAAACTGATATTTGCTGGAGGAGTTTATGTGAAACAGCCGAATGATTCACTCAGACTTCCCCCAGAGTTTCAGCAAGTAAATGGTATAGACTTGAGCTTGTAAAGCGCTTTTCTAGTCTTATGACTACACAAAGCACTTTTTACACCGCATGTCACACCTACACATTCACACACTGATAGTAGTGGTTGCCAATTAATTACACTGCTGCATTATGTTTCCTGTTCTCCAGTATGTTCTTCTCCACTCTTTAGTTCAGATTGTGATTCCCTTCAAGTACATGTAGCATTGATAGAAAGGTAAATATTCTCATTATAGCGTTGTGTAGCGGACTCTGTAGCTTCATCTGCTTCTTGAAATGTAAAAGCACTGTCAATGGGGGGGGGGGTCGAGTCCTCCAGGCGTGCAGCTTGGTTTTGAATCTGACCTGTATCTCCTTTCCCACGTCATTCCCTACTCTCTTTCTCTTCTCAATTTTTTTGACTCTCTCCACTGTCCTCTCTCTAAATAAAGACATAACAAGCCCCGAAATAAACCTTACAAAAAAGCACTGTCAAAACTAAACCCAGGCTGTTAGCAGAGGGCGTAATGGAAGTGGACTGGTGACCTAAGTTATTTGAGAGCAGTTTAAAGGCCAAAAGGCACTGCTCCAGTTTTGCTGTTGTGGAGAGAAATTGTGGACAATCCAGGTTTTTTTATATCTCTGAGACGATTGCTGTTGTAAAGACAGACTAACTATGTTGATAAATGAAACCTTTTTAATTGTATGACATGTTTACCAGTGAAGAGTGAATTAGGGAGTTAGTAAACAAATAAACCAATGAAATGAATGAAGAAGAATGTGTAGGATGATTTTTTTCTCATAGTCCACTGCACAGTTCCTCCCACCTTTTGGTACATTTTGTGTTTTTATTTTTAATATTTAATATTTAATATTTAATATTTAATATTTTACATTTTTAAATTCTATTTTATATATGTAATATCTTCTTATACTGTATTATTTAAGTTGTTGCTAGTTCTGCTTTATTTCCTTGTTAATTGTTTAGCACCAATACACCAAGTCAAATTCCTTTTATGTGTAAATGTACAAAACCCCAATTCTGATCCTGATTGTGATGAAGCTGAGGATGCTCAGCATGGAGAGCTTTTGGCATTAGGGCAAGGAGGAAGTGCTTCTCTAACGGAGGGAAGTTTAAACAAGATGTGTGTTGATAGATCTTCAGAGAGATAATCTTTCTAAACATCAGGACCCAGCAGTCAGAGGAGAACCAACGCGACAGCAGACAAAAGACAGGGTTGGGGCTGGGAACTGAAATCAAATAGTTTGCTAAACAAAATGTGTCTGAGGTTCAAATGTGATGTCAGAACACTTTGGCTTCTCTTCAGATGAATGTGAGAATATCAGAAGTAATATGCACCTTGTCACAGGAGGCAAACTGTTCTTCTGAAAAAGCTGTTGAATTGCTTCGAGGTTTTATTTTCTTCCTTGAAAAACCCTGAAGAAATGTAGTCTGTCTCACATTCTGGGTCTAGACTTTCAACTGGCACTAAGTTCACAGATGGAGCTGTTCATCCGCTCATCATGACTGAGACCAGCTGTCACTCATAGAGCTCCAGAGATGGGAAACAAATATCATCCTGAACAAAGTGGTAAAGTAAACGTACAACTGAGGCGGAGTGCGGCCAGTTTTAAGATGATGGTTATCAATGCAGTGTTTAGATCGCCATCTAAGGCCTAGTCGACAAGAAGAGGGCTATTTTTTAAAACTGTAAACGGTTTTCCTCCTGCGTTTAAATAAATAATCCCGTCCAGTTCTCAAAAACATTTTAGTCCACATGAAAACGCAGAACGCACTGTTCCAGCTGTCATGAGCATGCCAAGTCAAAAATAATATCCGTGACATGCCTAAAATGTTCTCGCCATTTCCTCTGCAGAGATTTCTAATACAAAGTTGTCCATTCAGGCGCCTCTGCCCATCAACATAGTGGGAGCACTAGTTTGGTTACGTCTGCCATCGCACTAATCTCATGTAAATGAAAGTGACAGCGTCGCACGATGACATCAGACGGAGGAGAAACCAGAGCATAGCGTGCCGTTACAAGCCCAAAACTCTTGTTTTCCTCGTCTACACAGAAACACCTTAAAGGGAGTTTCTGAACATCTTCACCCTGGAAGGAGTTTTACAAAGAGTGCGTTTTCAGTGACCTAAAACGTAGTTTGGGTATGTGGCCAAAACGCAGAAAACAGAACAGAAAAACCTCAGTTTTCAAAAATACCCGCCTACGTGTGGAGTACGCCTAAGATCGATGAACTAGAGCAGTGATTTTCAACCACTGTGCCACGGCTCTGTGCCATGAGAGATCGTCAGGTGTGCATGAAATTATCTAATTTCACTTAAAGGGGTCATATTCTGAAAAATCCACTTTGACAGTGTTTCTGAACATATATCTGGGTAACCTGAGTGTCTACAGACCCACAAAATGTGAAATAAACCCATCCAGTCCTTTGTTTGTGATCTGCATGAGTCTTACAACACAGAGAAAAACGCTCCGTTTCAAATGTGCTCTCCTTGTGATGTCACAGTGGGACTCTGTTAAAAAAAAACTCCTCCCCTCCCCTGGTATCTCCACCCATAGACTCCACCTCAAGCCTAGAGAAAAAACTTTTGCACAGGTCCGCCATTTTTATTCTCACTAGTGAAGGAGTGATGTCTACTGGGAAAACTCAGGGGCTGCTCATTGCATTTAAAGAGACACACACACCAAAACGGAGCGTTCTGAGAGAGCTGGTTTATACAGTTTGAAAAGGTGGAGGAGGGGGATAATATGTCCTCTTTAATAGGTCCAAAATGATATTATTTAGTCGCTGCACGTAATTGTTCAGCGCCAGCAATGTAGTGGCTAGGAGAGTAAAACTCCTCCATGTCAGTGGGTGGCAGTAGGGAGTCCATCAATTAACTTATTAAGACAACAGAATTAGTGATGCATGTTTAGTCTGCATGATGAATGTGACGTTGACGAGAAGTGGGACAGCTATGGATAAATATTTGAAAAGGAAAGTGCAGACTCTGACCTGGGTCTTGGTCAAAATTCTAACCCAGATGAGATGCCTAGTATGAGTGGTGACTGAGAGCTGTTGAATGAGGATGCTTTTCTTCAGGAAATTAGCTCTGTGTACGTCGAAACAGGCCAAGGTTTCACACTGAGGGAGAATGAACACATTTAAAAACTAAACTGTGTATTAGGCTTTAATGTGTCATTTTGTAACACTTTTGGGTTGTGGTGTGCCGTGGAATTTTTCTTAATCTAAAAGTGTGCCGTGCCTCAAAAAAAGGTTGAAAAACACTGAAGGAGAGGACAATCTGTTCCTGCTCTCTACCCTGCAGACACATGCTCTGCAGGTGGAGAGAGACCTGTCAGGTCTCTTCTGAAATGCATGGATTATGATCCAACAGAACCGTGAGTGAAACTTTTTAGAAACAGGAAAAGAGAGTGGGGTGGCACACGAGCTGTGTTTTGTTAGTTCATGTTTTCAGTATTTTGTCATGTCCTGTTTTATTTTGTTACTCACCCTTGTCTTTGTCTTCTAGATCCTGCTCCTCGTGTTTGCCACCGTGTGTCGGCCCTGCCCTGATTGAACCAACCTGCATCTTGTTATCTTCTGATTCTCTGTGTATTTAATCGTCCGTGTTCCCTCCCTCATGTTAGTGACTTTACCCGTGTTTGATTTCTGCCTGTTTTCTTGACCATGCCTTTTCCTGCTCCTCTGGATCTGTTTCCCTGGTAGATTTGGACTTTCTGTGTACCAAACCAGACTGTAAATAAACCTGCCTGATATTACTCTGCCCCTGTGGAGTCGTGCTTTTGGATTGTGTGTACTTTGTGTCACATACGTCCATTAATGATTCTGTTGGCTGGAGGTCTGTCTCTCCTCGTGATGAATCAACATAAAATATGATAATGTTGTGGTTTTGTCAAACTCTCACGAAATAGACAGCTGAAAACGTCTTACAGAGATCTGCAACAAGACCTGCAGACACCACAGTCATGTTTATGTGTGCATGTTTGTGTCTGTGTTTGTGTTTGTTTAACAAGCAGAAATAATACTTCCCATGGCTTTCCCGTCTCTTTCCAGCTGCTGAGCTGTTAGTGTTTGTCAACACACACACACACACAAACACACACACACACACACACACACACACACACACACACACACACACACACACACACACACACACACACACACACACACACACACTCAGAGCCACCAGGCATGAACTTGGTCAAACAGCACCGTGAACAGCAGCAGCAGCTCAAGCAGACCTGTAATTCTCCTCCTCTGCTCTTCACTCTTCTCTGGTGGTATTTCTTCTCGTTAGATTTATTTGATGTTTCTCTGGAGGCAGCAAAAGAAAGATGGAAATAAATTCATTTGAGCTTTCTACACAGAATTTAATTTGATTGTAACGGACATATAAGACAAAAAACTGAAATGTCTGTCTTGCACCCATGTCTTTAGCACTTACTTTATTCAAATGTATGATATAATTGTATGGATTATTGTATTTCCAGATTATAAACATAACTAAATAATGTTCTTATATTTAACAATCTAATGCATCTTAAAAAACAAGGGAAGTTGAGACTGATGATA
Organism: Labrus bergylta; assembly: GCF_963930695.1. Classification (NCBI taxonomy): domain Eukaryota; kingdom Metazoa; phylum Chordata; class Actinopteri; order Labriformes; family Labridae; genus Labrus; species Labrus bergylta. Next base: position 32,855,621 of record NC_089198.1, on the reverse strand, counting down.
CAGAAGTTATATTTAAATGACTGCCTCTAAATTTAAAGAGTCTGTGTCTCTGGGACTTCTGATCACAAGCACAACTTTTCTTCTCATCACAGAGGTCAGGAGAATATCTGTGGCTGTGACACTTTAAAGCGATTAGCATAAAGCTGTTGAGCTCAACATCCAACAAATATCACATCCACTCAACTGAACTGAGAAAACCTGCAGCCACAACTGCACAGCTCTCTGAGAGCGCACTCATGCAGATTTTTGATTCTGTGTTCTTGAAGGGAAGCACATAAAAACAGCAGTCACTCATGTAACCAGCAACTAGCTGTAACAACCTGCTGTAGTAACAACACACTGCAGTAACAACCTGCTGTAACAACCTGCTGTAGTAACAACACACTGCAGTAACAACCTGCTGTAACAACCTGCTGTAGTAACAACCTGCTGTAGTAACAACACACTGTAGTAACAACACACTGCAGTAACAACACACTGCAGTAACAACACACTGTAGTAACAACACACTGTAGTAACAACCGGCTGTAGTAACAACACACTGTAGTAACAACACACTGCAGTAACAACCTGCTGTAACAACCTGCTGTAGTAACAACCTGCTGTAGTAACAACACACTGTAGTAACAACACACTGCAGTAACAACCTGCTGTAACAACCTGCTGTAGTAACAACCGGCTGTAGTAACAACCTGCTGTAGTAACAACACACTGTAGTAACAACCTGCTGTAGTGACAACACACTGTAGTAACAACCTGCTGTAGTAACAACCGGCTGTAGTAACAACCTGCTGTAGTAACAACACACTGCAGTAACAACCTGCTGTAACAACCTGCTGTAGTAACAACCGGCTGTAGTAACAACACACTGTAGTAACAACACACTGCAGTAACAACACACTGCAGTAACAACCTGCTGTAACAACCGGCTGTAGTAACAACCTGCTGTAGTAACAACACACTGCAGTAACAACCTGCTGTAACAACCTGCTGTAGTAACAACCTGCTGTAGTGACAACACACTGTAGTAACAACCTGCTGTAACAACCTGCTGTAGTAACAACACACTGTAGTAACAACCTGCTGTAGTGACAACACACTGTAGTAACAACCTGCTGTAGTAACAACACACTGTAGTAACAACCTGCTGTAGTAACAACCGGCTGTAGTAACAACCTGCTGTAGTAACAACACACTGAAGTAACAACCTGCTGTAGTAACAACACACTGTAGTAACAACCTGCTGTAACAACCTGCTGTAGTAACAACCTGCCGTAGTAACAACACACTGTAGTAACAACACACTGCAGTAACAACACACTGCAGTAACAACACACTGTAGTAACAACACACTGTAGTAACAACCGGCTGTAGTAACAACCTGCTGTAGTAACAACACACTGTAGTAACAACACACTGCAGTAACAACCTGCTGTAACAACCTGCTGTAGTAACAACCTGCTGTAGTAACAACACACTGTAGTAACAACACACTGCAGTAACAACCTGCTGTAACAACCTGCTGTAGTAACAACCGGCTGTAGTAACAACCTGCTGTAGTGACAACACACTGTAGTAACAACCTGCTGTAGTGACAACACACTGTAGTAACAACACACTGGAGTAACAACACACTGTAGTAACAACCCACTGTAATAACAACCTGCTGTAGTAGCAACACACTGGAGTAACAACACACTGTAGTAACAACCTGCTGTAGTGACAACACACTGTAGTAACAACACACTGGAGTAACAACACACTGTAGTAACAACCCACTGCAGTAACAACACACTGTAATAACAACCCACACATTGTAGTAACTTTCCCTTTAAGAGCCTTCCACGTCTTCAAGCAGTATACCTTATCATTCTTTACTTTCATTATTTATTTTGTTTATGAGTTATTAAGGATGTTCAAGTCATGCCTGTACAAATTAACATGATTGACAATGAATCGTACATACTGTATTATGGAACGACAACAAGAGACAAAAACTTCATAAAGTAGTTCAATGACACAATCGATAATAAATTATTTATTTCAAAAATAATAAAAGTATGATGAATATTTCCGCTGACATCACTGTGTTAGCTAGAAAGCTGCAGAGCTGCTGAGCTAATACACAAATTTAAAGATATAAAGTAAGTTTTCTCTGACATCTTTCCATCGTCTATCTGCTGCTGTTTGGACCCCTGAAGTCTATTCTGCGTCCCTGTTCTCATCAAGTGTCTACTTTTCTTTCTCCATTCTTTTGGCTCAAATTCAAAATCTGCTGCAGCGTGCATCAATGAGCGCTCAGAGCCCTGGGAAACATCTCCAGAGTATATTTTTGATCTTTCAGGCTACATGTGGAGCCACTTGTCTCTGCAAATAAAACTCATGCTGCAGTTTCTGTTGCTTATTTTAAACCATGCCCACAGTGGGACTATTTCTGTCTGTTCCAAGAACAAATCATATGACTGAATGTGTTAGCAAACAAGGGGAGCAGTGATTTAATTTGTTAAAACAGACTTTTAACCTTTAATCCAATGAGAAAATCATGTTGGACACACATGTTGGGCACACTTTTTTTTAACATTCAAATGACACTGCAAAGACAGTGGACCAAATACTACAACACAAACACAACTTAATACAGTTCATTACAGATACATGAAGAAGACATTTTTGCTAGAGAACACACTTTGGTAAGATTTAGAACCAAATGTCAGAGTCCACCTGTTGGCCAAAGGATGGTCAAAATCTTTAAACCCACTGTGAGCTCCTTTCAGAATACTTTTGGTGAATGGTAAATGGACCTGAGCTTGTATAATGATTTTCTACTCTTCTCAAATGTTTTTACACCACAGGTCACACCTACACATTCACACACAGATTGTAGAGGCTGCTGTGTAAAGGTGACTTGGTGACATTCTGCATAAACAAACTAAAACTGCAGTAAAAAGTATTTTGAGAAGCTAATCTTTGTCTTAATCTGTGGAATAATGCTCGAGTAGAGCTCAACCTGTTTATAACATCACAAAGAGATGTGTTTGTTTGTGATCATCAATTCACCAAAAGACTTTCAGATTTTTGCTCCTTGCAGATTGCTCCAGATTGCTCAGCTCACACTGACCATTAGACCATCAAACTGGAACATGTACAGTGATTACAGCTTTAAGGATATGTTTTCCTTCTCCATAAAGACACTGGACACAGTAATCACTCCAATAACAGCTTCCCTGCTTCCATGTTGGCTCTGACTGAAACATCTCGACCACAGGGTGAACCTGTTGTTTTTTTTTCTAAAACCTTTGTTTCTGCTCGAACACAGAAACTGAAACAGAAACAATTTCAGCAGCGTTTTCAACAGTCCTGAGAGTTCTGTGGTCTTCTGGTTACTAAAACAGAACACAAAATATAAAAACATTATTAAATGATGGTGTATCGATTGTTAACCTGCAAATGACTAACAGGCTAATGGACTGACTGTCTGAATGACTGACTGTCCACACTGTGACCAAATATCCACAAAGACCAGAGCTCAAATATATCTCCAGGCTCCAACTGAACCAGATCAATCAGATCTGATTTATTATGAGAGAGAGAGAGAGAGATAAAGAGAGAGAGGCAGGGAGGGGTAGAGAGAGAGAGAAAGAGGGAGAGAGCAGGGCATGGAGGGGTAGAGAGAGAGAGAGAAAGAGAAAGGCAGGGAGAAAGAGAAGGGGAGAGAGAGACAGGGAGGGAAAGAGAAAGTGGGAGAGAGCAATGCATTGAGGGCGAGAGAGAAAGAAAGAAAGAGAGAGACAGGGAGGGAAAGAGAAAGAGAGAGCAGCATGGAGGGAAAGAGAAAGAGGGAGAGAAAGAGGGAGAGAGAGAGGGAGAGAGCAAGGCATGGGAGAGAGAGAGAGAGAAAAAGAAAGAGAGGCAGGGAGGGAAAGCAAAAGAGGGAGCAGCATGGAGGGGGAGAGAGAGATAGAGAAACAGAGAGAGAAACCTGGAAACAGCCAGTGGGACCTGTACACACACACACACACACACACACACACACACACACACACACACACATCGATGACAATAAAGTTTATTTAATTGAATTGAGTTGAGATGGGGAGGGGGTCAGAGGAGGCAAAACAAGCTCCAATAGCAAAAAACTAGTTCTTAATTATAAAAATCATTTATTTTTTCACCTTTGCATCTTGTTCAGACTCTTTGCCCTGACATCTTTGGTTCAGTCAGCGAGTAAATACCTGTGAGATACATAAATAAATGTTGTCCCAGTCTTCTTAAGCCTCAGACATTTCCCTTGATGTTTCTGACTGAAGCTCTTCTCAGGTTTAGGAGCTGTAGTGAACTTTAACTGGAGGCTTCAACAGAAAAATGAGTGAATGATTCGACTCGACAGGATGACAGACCGGACCTGGAGTCATCAGCTGGTCGGACTGCAGAGGTTTTTGATTTTTTTACCATAGACTATATGTATAGGGAGCATCAGTTTGTGAGCTGCTGTTTGGAGTCATTGAGTTCAGCATTTTGAAATGTCACCAATATCACCAATTCATCATGTTTTAATTTTAATGTTGTCTTCTCATTAATGATCATGAAAATCGAGATTAAACGATTACTGTGCTGCATGCTGTTTTGCTTCTTTTTTACCAAAGGTTTTATTGCGTGTGTTAAATGTGTTTGTTGTTATATTTTTGGCCACAAGATTAAACCACCACTGCCTCAAGAACATAGTTGAATGATTGGTATTTATTTACTGTATTTTATAATTTTTAGATATTTCAATTTTTTTTCCCTGGAAGGTGAAAAGGTGCGTTTCAGTGACCTAAAACACAGTTTGTGTACAAAACCCTCCTAGTGTGGACTAGGCCTTTATGACCTGTGAGATTATTCTTGTTGTATCTTGTTGATACTGTTGGGGAGCTTTTGGATCTGTCTCTAACAAACTGCAACCCAGTCTCATGTCAAAATGTGTAATACCTAAAAAAAAAATAAATAAAAAAAAAACGTTGGGATATTACGTTTTCTACTGTTGCTATGGTGGTTGCAATTTTCCCATTCAAATCCTCCATTGATTTTTCACAAAATCCTTATATCAAGAGATTATCGCCTGGGACCAAGACAACAAGCTACCCCAACACTCGTGACTACAGTACATTCAATTCAGCACCAAAACGGCGTTACAAACGGAAACAAAGGTATAGGTTCAAGACTGTATACATCATTTTCGTCCGGAGTCAAGGAACTACCCATCCCACAATCCATTGCGAATGATATCGTTTATTCAGTCTTTCAGGTCTCGCCAGAAAAAACGCTGGGTTGTTACGTTTTCTACTGTTGCTATGGTGATAGCTATGGACGCTATCAACAACAAACCGGAAGGAAGTGGACATTCGGTTCGTGGCTCTTAAAACAGGTTACATCAGACCCTAGACATCAAACTAAGCTCCTATGCAATAAATAATGATTTCTGTTACATTTTAATGGATGTCTTTCATTACAACCAAATTTAATAAAACGATTGGAACAGATCGATGCATATTAGCAACATTATAAACTATAACATGTAACAATCCTTGATACATAAAGACAATACTGTACAGTTTGTGTGTGATTTATATGATTTTATTTAACAAAATAATCCTGACAGATTAATACTATCTTTTAAAACAGGTTTGATTTGACCACTTTTTTACAATATATATAGTCTAGATTATTTTACAAAACCCATTCGGCTTTAGTAAATAATATATTTTAACCATATATAGCAGCTCCCCCTGTTGTTTTGGTGAACTGACTACCCTCACATGATACTTTGTTCCAAGACCTCTCTAAAACAGTTATTCCCATGTCTGTAGCCCCTTTTGTTGCTGAGGTATAAGCCTTCAAATATGCCCTTGGGTCAAGGTTCAAAGGGCATTATTTCAAAACAGGGGTCATGTTAAAACCTCATCTTCTCATATGTTACTCTCCAGGATGAGACCTTTCCAACGATGTATGTCGTTCAGCTCTAAGCCAAAAACTTAAATATTCTCATTTCATTGGCAAGGGGTCTTGCAGTCATACTTTCATAGAGTGCTTTCAAAGCCCAGTACATAAAATGTTTTGTTTTTTTCTTTTTTTGTGATTTTTTTGTTTTTGTTTGTTTGTTTTGGTGTAAGTATATCATAAAATCTGGGGAACTATAGGCTTGGAGGACAACCTTAAGTGCTTGGTTTAGAATTATGGCTAAAAGAAAAATCTCTTATGCTCTTTTCCATATTAATTCATCCTAGTACTTTTTTAATCCTTCTTTCCTTATAGAAGAGTTAATCTAATTTGTCATCATTCATTGTTTTAATATTCAGTTTAATGTCTTTCAAAGAGCAACAGGGTTGAACAGGTCGAAAGGCTTCATGTCTCTGCTAGGCCTCAAATGGTCAAATTAGCTCTTATAAGCACCTTTAAAAGGAGTTTTAACATCAGTCTTGTTCACAAAGAATCGATAGTGAACGTGCACTCGGCCTTTAAACCGACAGTGGGCGTGACTGCACGATTGCGCATGTCAGCAGCACACTGGCAGACCATAGCATAATGGGCTTTTTGAATGGGTTTTCGCTTAGATTCCTGGAATGGGATCTTTGGTTAACACAGATTTAAGATGTGTTTTTGCAACCAACCTTAAAAAAACATCAGTAAATACCCCCTGAAAGATCTAGACATCGCTCACAAGTGACGATTATCAATACGTCATTATTTGATGTCAGTGTCATGCGCCCGTTGTAGTTCTTATCTCCGGCCGTTTACTTTATTGAGTGCATTTTCTGTTATTAATCTAATCCGTCAGGATTATTTTGTTAAATAAAATCATATAAATCACACAAACTGTACAGTATTGTCTTTATGTATCAAGGATTGTTACATGTTATAGTTTATAATGTTGCTAATATGCATCGATCTGTTCCAATCGTTTTATTAAATTTGGTTGTAATGAAAGACATCCATAAAAATGTAACAGAAACATTATTTATTGTATAGGAGTTTAGTTTGATGTCTAGGGTCTGATGTAACCCGTTTTAAGAGCCGCGAACCGAACATCCACTTCCTTCCGGTTCGTTGTTGATCGCGTCCATAGCAACCACCATAGCAACAGTAGAAAACGTAACAGTTCAACGTTTCTCTATCGAGACCTGAAAGAATCTTCGTAGAAACGAACAAACTAAAGATCATAAACATAAACCGAACAAAGATTATGAAGATACAATGTACATTTGTCGCCAGAAAGGTTATCAAAACGACACTTAAGCCTCAAACTATCTTAAAATATTGCATTTTCCATCAAAAATAGAAGGGATGTCCGCCATGTTTTTTTTTTCGCTAGGGGAAAACTGGGCAGTCACGTGACCTGAGGTATGCCTATACAAAAGAATAGACAAAAGGAAACGTAGGCATGTCACAATTTTAGAGCCCTTATTGTGAAACTACTACGTTTTGCGCTGTGGACCAACGTAGGTATTACACATTTTGACATGAGACTGGGTTGCAAACTGAGAGAACTGAGCTTTATGATGCTTATGTATCTCCCATATTGAATTATGCTGCTGCAGGGTTATAGGGTTCATAAAGTTCATATGTTATGCAAAAACCACTTCACCATGTTTCTTTTTTTATTCATTTATTTTTGGGCTTTTTGTGCCTTTAATGGAGAGATAGGACAGCGGATAGAGTCGGAAATCAGGGAGAGAGAGTGGGGAATGACATGCGGGAAAGAAGCCACAGGCGGGAAGTGAACCCAGGTTGCCCTCTTGAGACGACAAACTCCATACATGGGGCACGCGCACTAACCACTGCACCACCAGCACCCCACTTCACCATGTTTCTCTAACACTAACATGTTTCCCTTGTCTGTCTACAACCCCCCAATGATGAGTAAAGTCCATCCTCTCTGTCTTCTGCCTGCTCCACTTTTCAGAAAATGTGTGCTCAAACAGGCCGTTTGGAGATGTTCCCTTTATGACATCACAAAGGGCAGTAGCCCCTCCCCCAGGTGGGTGACACTCCCACAGCTAAGTGTTTGTTCTGCCCTCTGAGTCTGCCTTCTCACCGTAAACAATAGGACATGGAGTAAGAAAGCCCGAGACACCCAAGCCCTTCCAGAGAGGGGGCGTGGTCAGACACAGCTCATTTACATAATTAAAGGTACAGAAACAGCCTGTTCTGAGCAGGGCTGAAATAGAGGGGTTTATAGGCATGTTAAAATACAGGATCAGAGTGGATTTAGAACAAGAAACTACACAGAGATGTTTTGGGGAGCTCTGACACTTATTCAAACTGGTTCAAAAGGATGAGAATATGTGACTTTTAAAGACTACAGAAATGTCGATACTGTACAGAATAGATCTATATGCTGTTTTCTAGGGGTTCACAGATTTGCTCCGATCCCAGCAATCCAGGGATACATGAGCTGACCAGGGTCTGTAACGAAAATGTGAAAGGATCCGATTGTGGAATCAACTAATCAAGCATTTTAAATTAGATTTCAGACCAGGGTTATGACAACGTTTGTCTGTAATTCCTTTAAACTGACGGATTAAGTCAGTTTGTAAAATATGTCCATCACATTAAGGAAATGAATGGATCGATAACCGATTTTTTTTACCTCCCATCTTTCTTTCCCATGGTTCAATATCCTTTGTTACCATGGCCTACATGTGAAAATATTATAACTTCTGCTAAGGGGTGTGGGCTCACCTTTTGGGCTATTTGGGGTTATCCGGTAGGAACAGAGATGGGAGGCATCAGAAAGCTCCTCTCCTTCATGATGTGTTTTCAGTCATACTGCTGACTGGTGTGATTGGCATGCACATAAAGAAGCTGCTTCATACTCTTCTCTGATATAACCTATAAATGTGTTGGCTCACGGAGGAGTCGGTTGTAGCCACAAGCCAGTTATGACCTAAGTTGTGGCTTTGTATGACAATAAAATCATTACCTTTGTGTAAAGATTTGAGGATGATGAATAACAAAAGTTGAAGTCTACGATTCCCAAAGGTGAGCCCCCCCTGGCGGGCAGCATGGGTACTGCAGGTAGGACATGAGAGGTCCCCCACCCCAACATTTTTAAACTGGTTGGATGCTTCAATCATGATTTCATCCAATATAAGTCAACTGAGGGGCGCCTGGTGTTTTACATATGCCTTCTTTAAAATGATGGATTACATAATTTACTCTCTTCCATTGTTTCTCCTCTGCTCCTTTTCTCTTGACCTTCTCTCTGGTGTTGGTTTCTTCTCGTTAATCTTTGTCTCCTCTGTCTGATTCCTATCATTCATCCTTCTCTCCTCTGTTTGTTTTCTTCTCCCTTTTTCTTTTAAGATCCAGGAAACTCTTCTTCCTCTGTGAAGGACAGCAGCAAAGAGCCTCCAATGCAGAAGAAGAATCACAACTCGAGCAATCTGTTCTGTAACCCCGGTTCGGTTCCTCACTCCTCCAGCACCTTACCTCGAAGCTACACCAGCTCTGCCTCAGGAACCAAAGACAGCCAATCAGACAGCCTGATGAAGATGAAGGATGTGGAGAGGAAGAAGGAGGTGTTTCTGGACATTTTGAGGCAGAAGTACCCTCACCATGCCGCCATCATCATGGGACACCAGGTGAAAGAACAGATTCTTTTAAAAGATATCAGATGATACAACTGTCCACAGCATGCTTTGTAAACATGAGACAAACACGTGCCATAATTATCTTTTTGTTATTTAATCCATCTGAAAGATTAACAAAATCCATGCTCGATTAAGAAGTGGACAGTCTGCCTATAATGAGAAACACACACACACACACACGCACACACACACACACACACACACACACACACACACACACACACACACACACACACACACACACACACACACGCACACACACACACACACACACACAGATGGAGATATGCTTGAATACTTCCAAATTGAAATATACTGATTGAGGTGTGATCCTTCCAGTTTAACAATAGCTTGTAAAAAGATCATGTGGTTCACAAGCACATTCTCTTCCATCATTTCCAGACATCGTCAGCATCAGAAAATCAATAACAAACTCTAAACCAATGATGATGGTTGAGCAGAAATAAGCTGTTGTCATGACTCCTGTTTCCTTCAGAAGTTTGAACTTAAACATGTTTGTGCAGTAAAGGTTACTTTAAATTTTATAATGAGAGGATGAAAATGAGTTTATGTAACTGTAAGAGGTGTGTGTGTGTGTGTGTGTGTGTGTGTGTGTGTGTGTGTGTGTGTGTGTGTGTGTGTGTGTGCGTGTCTGTAGTAAGTTTGTTATCATGAAGGCAGACTGTTGTCAGACTGGTAGAGCCAGCATTATTTGTGGAGGTGGAGCTGTGTTGTAACAGCAGACAGAGACACACACACACAAACACACAGACGCACACACAGTCAGGTGTACAGAAAGAGGAGATTCTATTGGACTTTGTTTGTGACACTCAAACATCCTGGACAGAGGAAACTGTAGCAGATTATTTTTTTGAATTTATTTACAGCCTAATGTCAACTTCACTCGTAGCTTAACTTAGTTTAGCTTATCTGTGTGTTGAAGTTGGCAGCAGCAGCACCTGCAGCCTCCCCCTCCAGGTAAGCTTGTTTAACCTGTTTAAAACAGCTCAAACTAACTAACAGATTCTCTGTTTTCAGTTTATATTCTGCTTTAGATCACACTGTTCTGTTTCTAACCAGAAGTGTTTAAACAGCTTGGTATTATAACTTAATCTGACAAAAGTCCTCACTTTGAGTTTGAAGAAAGAGCTGCAGGCTGTTCATGTGTTCACCTGCTGATCGATGGCCCGTTCACCAAACCCTGTTGACTTCTGAACATTTAAAGATGAACTTAATATGCTAACGCTACATTTAAACATGATATGCTTCAGTCCACTCTTCTGCTCATACATGACATAGTTGTGACTGCAGAATCACTTTGTGTGTCCCAGCAGCATTAAGGTGAGCTAACTGTTTCATTAGGATGTTAGGTGTGTAACACTTTATTTTTCATGTAATGGAAGAAAAAAACCCTGATGTTTCTTTGGCTAGTGATGGCATCATTAAGTATTATCACACCTGTGGAGGATTTCAACCTGTGACTGCATGTTAGACAATCTTTTATAAAGCACTTTGAAAAGTTACTTAGTACTTTTAAGAAAAAAGAAGATTAACATGTTAACAACTATAAAAACCTGTGTTGTTAAGTAAACATCGCTAAGCAAAATGAGCTGCTTTATTATTTAAATGGTAAACAAAAATAACAATATTGAAAAAAACTTGAAAGTGTCTTGTTACAACTTGGATATTTGACTGAACGTTAAAAAGGTATAAAGACATTAAATGAAGTCAGGGACTCTGTAAACAGAGGAGAAGTGAGCTGCATTGTGAGTGTTATGACACTTTAAGCTTCATTAAAATGCAGCTGCCGGGTGTAGACCGGTGTTTGATCCCCGCCTCTGTGACATCACGTGCTCTGTTTACTCTGACTTATTAATCAATCCATTTCTGTTTGTACAACACATCATCTTAACAAAGGTCAACTCAGTGTACTCTTAGAGCACATTTATTTGCACCCTCTGGGCTCCCATACTGTCCGAGGTGTGTACTGTGCACTGCTGTGCGTTACCTTTTGTTGCCCATAGCAACTACATGGTGCTACAAAGGTTGATAGTCTTGTAGCACGATAAACAAAATGTCTGTGACATCTTTCATACCAAACACAAGTTTATCATTGAAACAGGATGTGGCAGAAAAAGGACGTTAACGATGAATACACAAAATCAAAACTTTAAGAACATAAACATTTAATTTAATAATTAACTTAGCTGTTACTGCTAATACTACACATACTTTTGACATTGTAGCTTTAAATCTGTCTGATTCATTGTCTCTCTCCTTCTTCCTGCATCACTCTCTATCCATCTTTCAGTTTCATCAGATGTCTGTTCATCATGAGTCTGCTTCTGCTCCAGGTTTTTCCTCTCCACTGTAACTTTGTTAAATGTTGCTTAGTGCTCATGATGGATTCATGTTGGGTCTTTGTAGAAAATAAAACAAAGAGTAAGGTCTTTTTCCTGCTCTTTTGTAAAATGTCTTAAGTTTACATTTGGTATGAATTGTTGCTATACAAATTAAGATCGATTGATAGACAACAATAGACGTTTTTTTCCCCCCATTTTGTGTACCTGCCCCCTTTTTAACCCTGAGTTTCTCCCGCTGCTTCGTCAGCGGAGTATGCATGTGTATGAATGGGATTAATTACTTCTGGTGGTCACCTAAGGCCGGTGACGTCAACAGCACTGCGCTTTTTCTCCTGACGACGGCCTTCTGCTGCAACGCTCTCTACCCGTTGAAAACAACTGAAAAAAGACGGCCACTTTACTCAGCAGCCTCTACCATCAGTGTGTGAATGGATGAGTTAATACTGATGGACTCTTTACTCAGCAGCCTCTACCATCAGTGTGTGAATGGATGAGTTAATACTGATGGACTCTTTACTCAGCAGCCTCTACCATTAGTGTGTGAATGGATGAGTTAATACTGATGGACTCTTTACTCAGCAGCCTCTACCATTAGTGTGTGAATGTGTATGAATGGATGAGTTAATACTGATGGACTCTTTACTCAGCAGCCTCTACCATTAGTGTGTGAATGTGTATGAATGGATGAGTTAATACTGATGGACTCTTTACTCAGCAGCCTCTACCATCAGTGTGTGAATGTGTATGAATGGATGAGTTAATACTGATGGACTCTTTACTCAGCAGCCTCTACCATCAGTGTGTGAATGTGTATGAATGGATGAGTTAATACTGATGGACTCTTTACTCAGCAGCCTCTACCATCAGTGTGTGAATGTGTAGGTGTGACCTGCAGTGTGAAAGAGCTTTGAGTAGTCAGAAGACTAGAAAAGAGATATACAAGCTCAAGTTCATTTGACCATTTACAGTGCAAGTGTGTGTTGGATTCAGTTTACAGAAAGTTTCTCTCATGGTCAAAATTAAACTGTCGTTGATTGCACCATGAAAGTTTTATTTTCCATCATCTCTGCCAGCAAGTCTAAAGAGATCAGTCAATGATATTCAAGCCGATACACTCATAACAGACTGTCGCTCTGTGATGTTTTGTGTCTGCTGTGGAGAAGAGGTGTCAGCTCCTCTCTCAACCAATCACAAGACGACGACCGCTCTCTTCAGCTCCACACTTTGCACAAAAGATAAAAAGAAAGGAAGGAATCTATAAACTCTGTTTATCAGTCAGACTCGGGGTTGTTCTTTCATCTGAGATCCTGTCCTAGATTCCTGTTCTGCTGGTGTGTCTGTGACTCATGTTTAGATTCTTCAGGTAAATGTGACATCACTAAAAAACCACCATCAGTCTTTTTAAACATGACAACAATAGGTGAAGTTGTGTAAATTATCTCAGCTCTGTAATCAGAGCTTTTAAACCTACAAGTGTGTGTGTGTGTGTGTGTGTGTGTGTTAAAGAGGAATGCACAGCAGTGTTTCATGTGTGTGCCTAAATGAGTGTGTCCTCCTCCTTGTGTATTAAGCAAGCAGCAACCTTCGGGTTCGAAATGAAGTCAGTGCTGAAATCCAAAAAACTGTAGTTCCTTGAGGCTGTCTGCAGACCCCCAGAAGTCCCATACACACCCGTGTTAAAATGTCCATTTTGACAGCAGATATAAACATTTTGGGTCTGAGTTTCTAACCCATTCTTTTTGATGTTGTGAAAGATAAAATAAGGTTATGTGTAATTAGGATGGTGACTGATCTGACTGCCTGGTCTACTACCTTCAGCCTCATTCACTAATGCGTCGTAAAAGTTCTTAGTCTGCGCATAAAATAAGTGCATATGCAAAATCACGACGATCATGACGTGTGTACCAGCCATTAAGTTCTCACCACCTTGCGTATGTATGTCTCTCTTTCTCTCTCTCTCTTTGTGTGTGTGTGGGTGGGGGGTGGTAATAATAATAATATTTAATAATAATGATAATAGTATTTAATAATGATAATAATATTTAATAATGACAATAGTATTCAATAATAATAATATTTAATAATAATGATAATAATATTTAATAATGATAATAATATTTAATAATAGTATTTATTAATAATAATAATAATGATAATAATAATATTTCATAATAATGATAATAATAATATTTCATAATAATGATAATAGTATTTAATAATGATAATAATAATTAATAATGATAATAATATTTAATAATGATGATATTTAATAAGTAATAATAATATTTAATAATGATAATAATATTTAATAATAGTATTTATTAATAATAATAATAATAATGATAATAATAATATTTCATAATAATGATAATAGTATTTAATAATAATAATACTATTTAATAATGATAATAATATTTAATAATAATAATATTTAATAAGTAATAATAATATTTAATAAGTAATAATAATATTTAATAATGATAATAATATCTAATAATAATAATATTTAATAATGATAATAATAACAGTTTTAATAATGATAATAGTATTTAATAATTATAATAATATTTAATAATAATGATATTTAATAATAATATTTAATAATAATAATAATAATAATAATATTGAATATATATATATATATATATATATATATATATATAGAGAGAGAGAGAGAGAGAGAGAGAGAGAGAGAGAGAGATAATTATAGATATATAATATAGAACGTGTGTGATAGTGTGTGTTTTGAGCAGGGATGTAAGGAGGTCACAGATGATCTGATGACTTCAGGCAGCTCGTAGCTTCAGGCTCCATGTGAGAAACGCTCCGCCACCTCCACTTTTGATCTCAGCAGCAGACTTAACACCAACTTAGCAAATATAACATCATAACAATAAAACCATACAACCCAACAGCTCGTATTGCTCGTACAGCATTAGAAACTCTAATATATAACAGGTCATATTTATACAGCACAGAGAACAGTTAACACCTCATCATCTTTTTCAAACACAGACTACAAACAAACAGACTTAACTCGACTGTTTCTATCTGCTACCTGTGAGGAAGAGCGGGAAGTCACATGAGGCAGCTGAAGTCTCTTTGTGCTTTACTGCAAAGTTTCAGCATAAATGCCTTTGCAGAGGTTTAATGAAAATAAAGCAGCATTGAAGCTGTGTGTGCACGCCCCGTGGAGATCCGCTGTACAACAATCCAGTCCAGTCAAGATATAGTCAAGTGAGTTCTGCACAGTCTATAACACAGAAGGGAGTCGTACAGTGTAGACATTTTGTTGTGTATGGCTTATTTTTTATGAAACAGTGTTTTGACCTTCCTCCTCTCAAACTCACTGTGTCTGCATCCGGTGTCTGTAGCTATTCTTTTTTTTTTTTTTTTTTTATGATTTACTTTTGGGCTTTTTTGTGCCTTTAATGGAGAGATGGGACAGTGGATAGAGCTGGAAATCAGGATGAGAGAGAGTAGGGAATGACATGTGGGAAAGGAGCCACAGGCCGGATTCAAACCTTATCTGTAGCTATTAACTGACCCTTAAACAACACAGTGCTTAGTTCTGTCCAAACACACACACACCCCTTCTGTTGTTTTATCTTACTCACACAACACACGCTTCATGAGCAGCCAGTTCAAAGATGAACAACGTGTTCTTCTGTTCCATGGTCATCTTAGTCAAATCCTTGTAAACAAAAGGCTGGGCCCTCAATCTCACTCCGTAGTAAGTTCTCTCTCTCTCTCTCTCTCTCTTTCTCTCTCTGCAGCCTGGGAGTACCTGGTCCTCTGACAGCACCCCCTCAGCTGGAGGGCTGGTCCCGAAGGAGCAGCAGGATCCTCAAGAGACCATGTCTGACTCAGACCTGCCCTCCCCCTCAGCCCCCTTCACACGGGGCTGCAAGACCAGAGCAAGTCTACCTGTGGGGAGGTCAGGGGGTCACACAGGAGAGAGGCCGCATGGTGGGGTCATACATACTGGTCATGGTTGATTGATATGTTATGTGGTGGAATGTAAAAACTGCACATGTGTGTCAGGGACTCACTCCATCTCTGCTTGTGCTCAGGTGTGGTGTACTTACAGTATGGGGAGGAGACTAAACAGGTGAGGATGCCGGCTGAGATGACAACTCAGGACTCTCTGCACGCTCTCTTTGTCACAGCCTTCCCCCATCAGCTCACCATGAAGATGCTGCAATCTCCCAATGTGGCAATCTACATCAAAGACAGCAGCAGAAACTTCTACTACGAGCTGGATGACATCAGGTGAGTCAGATGATGTAATGGGACCACTGTAGGTAATAACACGATCCAAGTCATTGATATTCTTTGACATTACAAAGAGAGCCTTGAAGAAGAAAAACAAAACCAATGGAAGGTTGTGTTTCTCATGGTGAAGGGTTTCTCTGTGGACCCTCCAGCCACATGGAAAGAGCAATGCAAACCTGGCAGCAGAAGAACATTGACTTTGGTGTGATGACCCCAGCAGCACATACTGGTTTTATATATACTACATGTGGAACATCCCCTCTCTGGCAAGACCTGAACCAGAGTTGGTGTAGGAGGAGGAGCAGGGGATGGGGCCGCTAACAAGAACCTGGCTTTTTTGGATTTTTGTTGATTTCTCTGCAGAGAAAAGAGTGGACGCCTCTGTGTGAATAATGTGGCAGAGAGAGAGGTCTGACTTTAGGGTGTGCTCACCACCCAACAAAAGTTCAGATTATGAGACCTTCATGGAGTCTGCAAGTGAGGGTCTTCAAACTATTAAACCCATAGACTATAGATTTGCTGGGGGACTTCAATGCCCACGTTGGCAATGATTGGTACACCAGGAGGGGGTTAGTCTAATCTGAAGCCGAGGTGTGTGACCTAGTTTGCCATAATAACCATCATGTTTGAGTATAAGTATAAAGTAATTCATTCGTCTGGATGGCCGCGAGTGTATAGATCTCTGTGTGTGAGTGTATGTGTAGCCTATGTGTGTAATGGTGCGGTGGTGGAGTTAGTCTCCAGATGTGCGTCTACACGGGAATATGTGTGTGTGTATGTGTGTGTTAGTAAAAGGGGGAGAAAAGAGGAGAGTAGAGGAGGAGAGAAATGCGTGCCTGAAGAGGCCGGATCACAGTCTGAATCCCGCGCCACAACTTGGAGTAATTCCCTTCATTCACAGAAACAAACCAATAGCCGAATTCAAGTTAATACGGCTTAGAGTAATACCCGGTTATAACGCTGTTACGCTAAACACATATAGGAGGCAGCGGTCCGAAACGGGAACAACAATAGTTTTAAACAGATAAACTCAGGACGCAGCGGTCCAACAAAGACAAAAATTACAGTTTCTGCATCAATCAAACAATTGTTAAAAACACTCTCTAAAGCTAATTCTGCCCAGACCTAATTAAGCCTCACTTGTGAATCGCTTTGCCTGCAATTGGTGAAAGGGAAAGATTCCGGCGATGGAGCAGATCTTCTGTCCGTCCTGGTGCAGAGGCGTCTGATGGCGGCGAGGGTCCCTTACGGCAAGAGTGGCTTCGTTGGTTCTCCGTCGAGTGGAAAGATGTCCGTTGATGTCCTTTCGTTGCAGGACGGAATAAGACCGTTATCTTTCTGATAATCTGTTACAGTCTGGACCTCCTGTATGCCAACGTGAAGGGAGCATACAGCTCTTCTTCTCTCCCCCCTCTTGGGGAATCAGACCACAACCTCATCCACCTTGAGACCACCTAAAGGCCCCTGGTGAAGCAGCAGGGGGCCAACACAAGGACTTTGAAGGTTTGGTCTAAGGATACAGAGGAGGCCCTGCAGGAGTGCTTCAATGTCACAGACTGGGAACTGTTTAAGGAGGAATATGGTGATGACACTGAAGGCCTCTCTCACTGTATTACAGACTACATCCGTTTCTGTGAGGACACCATAGTCCCTACCAAAACGGTCCACTGCTTCTCAAATAACAAACCATTGGATCAATAAAGACATTAAAGCTCTCCTCAACAGAAAGAAGAGGGCCTTCATGACTAGGGATCGTGAGGAGCTCAAGGCTGTCCAAAAGGAGTTAAAGAAGAAGCTGAGAGAGGCCAAGAACAACTACAAGGACAAGATTTAGGCCAAGATGAACAACTCAAAGGAGGTGTGGAATGGCATGAAGCAGATGACGGGCTGCAACAGGCCAGAACCCAGAATTAAAGCAGATCCAGTATTTGCTGCTGAGTTGAACCTATTTTTCAATTGGTTTGACACATCCCCCGACCCAGTGAGCTCAAATAGTGGGTCTAGGTCTCCCCCCACCACCTCAGCCCCCATTCACACCTCTGCTGGAGACTCTGCTCTTCCTCTTTCTCCCATCAAGGTCCTGACCACCTCCCCCCCCTCTCTCAGCTCCTCATCAGCAGCTTCAAAGGACAGCCCCCCCTCACCCCCCAGCTCCCTCCCTTCAGGTACCTGCATGACAATAGACAGTTCTCCACACCCCTCCCCTGCTCACTGTCCCACTCTCACTACCAGCCAGGTACAAAGAGAACTCTCCAGACTCCACATCAGAAAAGCCAGTGGACCAGACAACATCAGTCCCAGGATCCTCAAAGTGTGTGCTGGGCAGCTTGCAGGAGTCTTTCAGCACCTCTTCAACCTCTCCCTGAGGCTGATGAAGGTGCCTGACCTGTGGAAGACCTCCTGCATCGTCCCAATTCCAAAGAAAGGTCATCCCAGCGCTCTCAATGACTACAGACCTGTGGCACTCACGTCACATGTCATGAAGACATTTGAGAGGCTGGTTCTCCAGCACCTGAGGACCCTGCTCACTGCTTTCCAGGATCCGTTGCAGTTTGCATATCAGAGGCACATTGGTGTGGAGGATGCGATCATCACAAAGCCCTGTCACACCTGGAGACGAAGGGAAGCACTGTGAGAGTCATGTTCTTTGACTTCTCCAGTGCTTTCAATACCATCCAGCCCTACCTCCTGAGGGACAAACTGCTGGATATGCAGCTGCACCCTGACACCTCAGCCTGGATCTTCAACTACCTCACGGGCCGGCCACAGTATGTCAGAGTAGTGACGGGCAACATAGGAGTACCTCAAGGAACTGTTCTGGCGCCTTTTCTCTTCACTCTCTTCACATCAGACTTTAGGTTTAACTCTGGTTCCTGCCACCTCCAAAAGTTTTCCGACGACTCCTCCATTGTTGGGTGCATCACTGATGATGACGAGAGGGAGTACAGAGGACTCTTAGAGAGCTTCGTCACATGGTGTGAAAGCAACCACCTGAAGCTCAACATCAGCAAAACAAAGGAGGTGGTAGTGGACTACCAGAAGAAGAAGAGGCCCCATACAAGTACCTTGGGGTCCACATCAACAATAAACTGGACTGGTCTCACAACTCTGACGCCCTCTTCAGGAAGGGACAAAGCAAAGTCATTGTGACAAGTATGCCTTTTTGTAACGGTATAACAAGACCCAAAAATGTCATTTTTTTTAAACATAAAAATGACATTTTTGGGTCTTCCTGAGGAGACTCAGATCGTTCAATGTCTGCAACAGACTCCTGAAGACCTTCTACCAGTCTGTGGTGGCCAGTGCCCTCTTCTTTGCTGTGGCGTGCTGGTGGGGTGGTATCAAGACTGGTGAGGCAAACAGGCTGAACAAGCTGGTGAGGAAGGCCCGCTCTGTAGTGGGTCTTGATCTGGACAGTTTGGAGACAGTGGGTGAGAGGAGGATGAAGGACAAAATCATATCCATCCTGGATAACTCCTCTCACCCTCTACATGAAGAGCTGTGGCAGATGGGCAGTTCCTTCAGCCTTTGTCTAATCTCCCCCAGGTGCAAAACAGAGCGCTTCAGGCGCTCCTTTGTGCCCACTGCCATAAGACTGTACAACAGCAGCCTATGACAACAATAACAGTCCATCCTTGACACTAAACTTCACCCCCATAAAACACTACCCACATGACCTGCTTCATTATTATCATTGTATTATTGTATTATTATTATTACTTCGGTCAATATATATATACATATATACTGTACATTCTATATATTTTTTATTATATTGTTATACTAGTCTATATTATATAACATTTCATTATATTACGCTATATTGTTCATATTGCACTATATTATATTATATTATACTACATTATATTATATAACTGCACTTTATCATGTGGTACAACACTGCCTCTCTTCTCTGCTGTTTACATTACTTGTTGCTATTTATCATACCAAGTCACTTTAATCACATGTCACTTTATCTTGTCATTCTCTGCAAATACTGTCTCAATTCTCCCCAGTTAACTTCATCATTCATTTCGTACTGTATATACCCCCTGTTTTTATTTGTATTTTTATTTTTATTTTTATTTATCTTATCTATTCTGTTTAATGTGTATTTGAGCTTTCTTGTCTGTGCTGCTGTAACGCCTGAATTTCCCCTCTGGGGATCAATAAAGTACTATCCTATCCTATCCTAGTCTGACGCTCTCCGGGAAACTGAGATGCGTTCACTGGACAATCCGAGCTCGGAATTCAGAACACTGCCAGCCGCGGATTACCTGCGTGCCAAAACTTAAAACAAAGGAAGATTGTTGCAGGAAACAGGAGGTGAGCTTGTGTCTTCGAACACTTGAAGTCAGCGTGTGGAAAGAGAGAGAGAGCAATGGAAGTGTCAGAGTTTTGTCACCTGGCCTCCTTCTTGTTGGGTCTCCCTCAGGTTCCGGTCCCCCCTTTACGTCACACGTAGGTGTGAAGTACTGCAGGGGATTCTGGGATAAAGAGTCCTTTTAGGCCTCTTTGTGATCTCAGTGAATCACTCAAATGAGGCTTCCCACAGGGGTGCAGGCCCAAGTCCATTGTTTGACTGTCCTAAGCCTGCGTGGCCCAACAGGTTATTGTTCCTTTTCTCATATGAAAACAGGGGGGCAGGAGGAGGTGCTCCAACAATCAGGATATCACACTTCTCAGCCTGGATCTGTTGAAGGAGGCATCCCTGTTTTGGTTGCGGTGGCGATAGGGGCCATAGGGGTGGGTTATGTAACTTATCAATAGGACATAAAGGGATAAGGGGTGTTTGAGGAGCGCTTATCCTTTCATTAGTACCATGTTTTTTTTGGGGTTTTTTTACAATTGTGTACGTGAAGAAAACAGTTGCAAGGACCTGAGGGAACTGAGCAAGGTAGTTTTTCAATGTACCAGATTAAACCTCCAACACTTACCAATGGATTCAAACGACATTGCAGACACAAGCAGTCAAATTAAGTTTTCTTTAGCTAAACCTTGGAGATTAGGAGAGGAATGCAAACATCTGAGGGAGCCTGAAGAAAAGCGTTGCTTCTTCACTTTGAAAGGCCAATAGAGTGGATTTAATATCTGATCAGGATCCTTCTGGGCACCTCTGGTTGGAGGTTCCCAGGCAAAGTAGAAAGGTGGCGAACATTTCATTTTAATATTAGTTTGTCTTTGCCTCAGACCAACCTGTGATGTGGTTGAACAGACCTTTTTTGCTTAGGGAAGTCCATAACTGATTAAAACAACCAGCAGGAGCTGTTTGAATTCTCTAAATTATAGAGACAGAACCTTTAATTCTTACTTTATTATCACCTTAAAGGCTTTATATGTGATTTTTTGATCCAGCAGATGTCGCCCTTGAACACCAGCATGAAACAAATCAACTCGCGCTGCATTGTTGTGTTAGCATGCTAATGCTAGCGATCTTTATTATGCTCGTATCTTCACACTGCATGTAAATTTACCTGAAATGAGCGTGATCTAGAAACACAGTTAAGCAGTGAGTACAGTATGTTATTCTTCTTTTCTCTAGTCCCTCAATTAAACAACTTTTATACACGAGGGGAGGAGTCAGCCGGCCGTCCGGGCGATGTAAACAAAGTGAAGATAGGACTCTGAAAACTCTGAAAACATCACAGACAGTGGGACTCGGGTGTTACACCCATTGTAGACAGTCATGACTCACAGAGTTATTTTCAGAGGATATACTTGATTTCTACATTTAAGTTTGAAAAATCGCATATAAAGCCTTTAAGCATTGGACACACTGGACTTTCTTATTGAAAGGAAACAAGTGTGGACTGTAGTGACATTAAAAGCCTTGGAACAGAGGAAAATGAGCTGAGCAATTTTACAAACAACAACAAATAGGGAGATTTTACGAGGTGTTCTCTGATCTTCAGGCAAATTGTTGCAGTGGCTAAAAGCTGCCTTATCCTGAGGGCCGCTCTGAGTCATACACTAAAAACCTTAATGAGGTCATATTTATCACCAAGGTGTTCTTTTGGCTGCATCGAACAACACAGTAAGAACGCACCATGGGAATAGATGTGCTTCTAATAGTCTATCTTCAGCGGACCTGTGTGAAACATGAACATTACTACAGTCTCTCTTCCTTTCTTTTTTTCCAAACTCCCTTTTTTTTCTCTCTCTTTGACCCCATGATGTTTTCCATCACGGCAAAGGGGCTCAGAGAGTTTTTTCATTTTTTGACCGCAGCCCTGGAGACAGAGTATGAACACTGCAACAGGGGTCAATGGTCATAGCAACAGGACCATAACATGGTATAGTAGTGTTACACTTCATCATGTGCTCTGAAAGATACATTTTGATCCATCCTCAGCTGATCATCATTGTGTGGTAACAATACCACTCAGTGATTTTCTAACTAAATATATCTGAAGGGTGATTCTACAGAGTCCCCGCCTCAGTGTCTCTTTGTTTGCCTTCAGGCTCACGTTTAACAGCCTCTCTGTGTAACACCGTGTCACTGTGCTATTTGTGCTTTCAGAAACATCTCGTCACACTCCTGTCTCAAGGTTTACCATAAAGACCCTGCACACATATTCAACCGCCATGCCAGACCTGCAAAGACGGAGGGGAGGGTGAGTCACACAGTCTGTTTCTGTGCTTCGTTCATTCACATTAACATCGTCTTACAGTTAACTGAACACTTTATAAATCAGCTGTTTGCTCTTTGATTCCACCTTTAAAAATAACATCATGAAGCTCTCCAAGTGCCACCATTATGGTAGATGTTAAAATACACTGTTGGCCTATTTCTACATGCAAATATATTCATAAAAAGAATATTATTTATTATTGACTGTTGGCAGCCACACTATAGGACTAATAAGGGCTAGAGCTAGAACTGGCACTTAAACTAATACAACTCTGACATTTACCCAAATCAAAACAAAAGTGCAGAACAATAAAAATGACAACTTTATACCAACAACCTGTTTGGGAATATTTAGTCTCCAGTGTTTCCCACACAGAGACGATACCTGGGCCCATGTATATTTCCGGCCTGTTCTTATTTAATTTTTCATTTATTCATAAAATTGTGGAGAGAGCGCGCTATGTGCAACCAGAGCTTCTGTATCATAAGTCTCTGAATTAGCAAAACTCCCTTTAAAAAAAGAAAATCCCTCTCGACTCCTGCAGAGAGTTAAGACAGCAAGAGAGCAGAATCACATCAGCTTCAGAGCAAGAGAGAGGGGGAGGGAGGGGGAGCGATAAGGTCCACTGTCCGTACACTCTTGTAAATGCATCACAAAGGAAACATCTCCTGGCTCCGTTTTAAAAATATCAAGTGGAACTTTTCAAAACGTGAGGCGAACTCCTGTTGTTGTTTATGTCTGTGCGCGATCAAGCATAAATTTAGAAGATTAAAGTTGTTTGTTGCAAAAACTAGATTAATTTAGAGGGGAAAACACATTTGATATAAATACAACCCAATAGATACAAGACAGATAAGATAAGAGTACGACAACAGCAAAATAAAAAAAATGTTTTATGCTGAACAGGGTTTTTTTTAAATATTGTGGAGATTCCTTTGCGTACCACCACAGGGAGCCCACGTAACATAGTTTGAGAACCACTGGTCTAGTTGTTTAGTGTGACATCTCTCCATCACTGTTGTAGCAGTTTGATTGACAGCTGCTGTTACTGTGGAGCTTATGTGCACTCGTCACACTGCAGGCTGTGTTGTGCAGAGCTTCATGTGTTGTGACACGTTCACAGATCAACGCCCTGTTTACTTAAAGCAACGAGTAGTTTAATACACACGCACACTCACCTGATGATCACTGACTGTGTGCACGCTCAGGTAAGATAGAACTGATGTGTATATGTATGAATGTATGCATGAATATACCCTATATGTATGTGTATATGTATAGGTGTGTGTGTGTGTGTGTGTGTGTGTGTGTGTGTGTGTGTGTGTGTGTGTGTATAGGTGTGTGTGCGCGTGTTTATGTGCGTGTGTGTTCACTGTCGCATGCTGCATGAACTGTAAATAGAGTACTTTTCTGTCAATACTGTATGCAGTAAAATGAATAGACTACATTACAGTGCACGGCGTATATTGTACTAGTACTAACACGATGGTGGGAAAAGTTACATCACTGCATAACATACTAAGAATAGTAACGTGTTTAAGTACTTTTGCGTTACCTAAAAATGAAAAACCCTGCTGTGACTCGCTGCACAAATCACTTCTATTATCAGGGAGAGAAGCAGTTTCTTTGTTTGTGACCACCAAAGGAAACAACGCTCTACTGTAATGACTACAGTACATACAGTATGCAGCATCATACTGTAAATACTGCTGTACATGCAGTGTCTTGTTTTATACTGCAAGCTGCTACATCAGCACCTTGTTTTAAAAATACTTTTTTTATCATTTTTTTTATTTATTGTTACTGTCAACTTCAGTCCATCATTGTTTTAGTTCTTTCTGTTATATTGCTACATTGTTGATTCTGTTTTCATGGTTTTACTGAGCTTTTCATGTTCTGTAAAGCACTTTACAGTTTTGATAACTGTATGTACTACAGTAGATGCTGTATAATGTCCTATAAAACAAAACATATCATACATGCAGTATACATTACATTCATACATAATACATAATACAATCTCATTCAGGTGTCACTGACTATATGCTGCTATACTCTCAGTGAAGAACTTGAAACCAGTCCACCAGTCAGTCTAGACCTGAAGAGGTCATTCCATGAGAGGGAAAACATTCCACCTTAAAAAAATGAAAAGTTCTTAGAGAGTTTCAGTGTGATTGGCCCTAAGCTCTGTCTTAGAGAAAGCATCAAACATTACTCCCATGATTAAGTCTGACATGTTTTTCTTCAGTCGTTCACACAAAGCTGTGTGAACACAACATGAACATGAGAGACCACACCTTCTGATTGAACTGATAAACTGGATCTGTGAGGGCCGACATGTTCAGACGTGCTCACTGAGACAGACAGACAGACAGACAGACAGGCAGACAGACACACAGACAGACAGACAGACAGACAGACAGACACACAGACAGACAGACAGAGACACAGACAGACAGACACACAGACACACAGACAGACAGACAGACAGACAGACACAGACAGACAGACAGACACACAGACAGACAGACAGACACACAGACACACAGACAGACAGACAGACAGACAGACAGACACAGACAGACAGACAGACAGACAGACAGACAGACAGACAGACAGACAGACACACAGCAGGAGGCGTGTCAATCACTTAGACCGTAATAATGGGAAGGTTGCAGACGGGGATAAAAATCTAACTACAAATGGATTGAAGTATCCGTTCTTATAGAAAATGGCGTTTCCTTTTAATCACAGTAATGACCTGGACAAATAGCCAATCAGTGGTGTTCATGACTGGTCTTGATTTATTTCATTTTTGCACCCCTGACAATGTGTGGGCATGCTCCTGATGAGTCAAACGACACCGAGACATTCAAAAAGTGGTCTTGAGACCAAGACCCATTTTGATTAGTCTGTTGGACAGTAACGGTGCTGTGAAAAAATAATTTCCCCTCAGGGACAATAAAGTCTAAAGTCTAAAGTACAACAGCAAGGTCAACTTTAAGATATAGTTTCCATTGTTTGCACAAAGTGGTCTCAGTGAGAAAGCGCTTTTGTATTTATTCAGAGTTTTTGTTTATTTATGAAGATGTTTGTGTATTTAGTTTTTGAGTGTTTATTTAAGAGAATTGTTTATTTATGAACCACACTCTTTATAAACCGTTTCATATCTTTTTAACAGTAGATGATATTCATTTCAGGTACATTGTATATTTTCAACAGTACTTTGTGTGTTTGTAAACAGTTGTGTGTGTGTGTGTGTGTGTGTGTGTGTGTGTGTGTGTGTGTGTGTGTGTGTGTGTTTGTAAGAATAGAATAGAATAGATGTTTATTGCCATTTGCACAGGTACAGGACAGTACAGGTAGATTGGAATTCTTGTGCGTTTCTCCCTGAGTCAGCTTCTACAAAAAAAGTTAAAATGATATATAAAATAGAATAGCATTGTAAGAAAAAAAGAGTACAAAACAGTAAAAGTAAAAATAAATAAGTTGTATTAACAGCTAAGTGATTTAAAATAAACTGTACAGAAGCTATACACTGTATTAAAGCAAAGATATAATACAAAAAATAAAAATAACAAAGGGGAACACTGTACAATGAAATGAAAATATAAATATGTTTTCTTATTCCACTTATTATCTCTTGTTGCACCTGAGGTTATTGCACACATATTTTTCACATTATATAATTGCACTGTTTTTTGTTTTTAAGGTTAATATTGCACACTTGTATTGCACTGTGAGGTGGTCAACTGTCCATTTAGTCTGTGAGGTGTGGGGTGAAGTACTTCCTTCCCATCTTAATGTCCTGTGCTACAAGTCTCAGGGAAAAAGTTGTTTTGGTAGCGGGCCTTGTGGGTGGAGATGTTCTCTGGCCTGTGATGTCGCAGGTTATAGCCCAAGTTCTTCCACCTGAACAGAGCATGAGCTGGGTGCTGTTTGTCCTTGAGGATGCTCTGTGCTTTCCCCCTGCTGTGCTGTGTGTACAGTGTGTCCATGGAGGGGAGGTTGGAGCCAGCGATTCTCTCTGCAGTCTTTATGACCCGTTGAAGCGATTTCCTCTCAGACAGTGTGGTGTTTCCGAACCACACAGTGATTCCACTGGTGAGGATGCTTTCAACGAGTCCTCTGTAGGCCTGGGTGAGGGGCTGACGTTTAAGTCCAGTCTTCTTCAGCAGCCTGATGAAGTAGAGCCGCTGCTGTGCTTCCTTCACTGTTTTAGCAGTGTTTTGGGCCCAGCTCAGGTTTTCCGCGATGTGAAGACCAAGGAACTTGTAGCTGTCAGCCCGCTCCACCACAGTCCCCTTGAAGGTGAGAGGCTGCAGAGGGGGGGCTTTCCTCCTGAAGTCCAGAATTAACTCCTTTGTCTTGTCTATGTTCAAAACTAAGTCGTTGTCCTCTTCATAGACAGTGACTTTGTGGACCAGCTCCCTGTAAGAGGACTCATCCCTCCATCTGATGATGCCAAGGATGGTCGTGTCGTCTGCATATTTAATGATGATGCTGTTATTGTCCTGGGGGGAGACGCGGTCGTATGTGTACAGTGAAAAAAGTTTTGGGCTGAGGCAGCAGCCCTGGGGGGTTCCTGTGCTGACTGTGAGCTCAGCAGAGACCTTTGTTCCCATCCTCACCACCCGTGGTCTATCTATAAGGAAGTCCAGGATCCAGTTGCAGGTGGGTGTCGATACTCCAAGGTCTGCCAGCTTCCCAATCAGCTTCATTGGCCGAATGGTGTTAAAGGCGGAGCTGTAATCCAAAAAGAGGAGGCGTGCGTACATGTTGTTAGTGTCCAGATGTTCCAGTGTGGAGTGGAGTGCCAGGGCCACCGCGTCGTCCACCGATCTGTTGGTGCGGTAAGCAAACTGTAGGGGGTCTACAGTGTCTGGAA
The DNA here is from genome assembly GCF_963930695.1 of Labrus bergylta. Lineage (NCBI taxonomy): Eukaryota > Metazoa > Chordata > Actinopteri > Labriformes > Labridae > Labrus > Labrus bergylta. The sequence goes on along the minus strand of NC_089198.1, from coordinate 32,827,834 downwards.
TCACAGAGTTGATGGAGTGTAGGACCAGCCTCTCCAGACACTTCAGTGTCAGGCCACCGGCGTGAGTGCCACTGGCCTGAAGTCATTCATTGTGGTTGTATGTGGTTTCTTAGGGACTGGAACTATGACAGATGATTTAAAGGTGTGCAGGTTTCCTGCATGAGAGAGGTGTTGAAGATGTCTGTGTACACCTCTGCCAATTGTTCAGCACAGGCTTTTAGGACTCTTGGTGCCACCCCATTAGGGCCTGCAGCCTTGTGGGGGTTCACCTTCTTCAGAGCCCGAAGGACCTGTGTCTGTGTTACTTGTAGTGCAGTCTCCTCTGGGTTATGGGGGGACTTTGTAGGGGTGTCGCTGTTCTGTCTGTCGAATCTGCCATAGAAACTGTTCAGTGTGTCTGGTAGGGTGGAGTCACAAACTTCGACTCTGTTAGTGTTACTTCTGTAGTTGGAGATGGACTGTATTCCCTGCCACATACTCCTTGTGTTGTTGTCCATGTAGCAGCTTTCAAGTTTTTGGGAGTATGTTCTTTTGGCAGCTCTGATGGACTTTTGTAGCTCGTACCGAGCATGCTTGTACTCCACGGTGTCCCCTGACTTGAAAGCTGCACACCGGCTCCTGATCAGCATATATCTGCATTGAACCAGGGCTTTTGATTAGGAAACACACAAATGGTCTGGGAGGGAATACAAACAGAGGTGCACCAATCTATATAGCTGCTTACAGTGTCCGTGTACTCATCAATGTTTGTTGTGGCTTCTTTAAAAATATTCATGTCTGTGGCCTCTAAGCAGCCCTGCAGTTCTGCCAGTGCACTGTTAGTCCACATCTTCACAGTTCTGACTGTGACTGTGACAGTACTTTGTGTGTTTGTAAACAGTGTTTTTTGTTTGTAAACAGTACTTTGTGTGCTTGTAAACAGTACTTTGTGTGTTTGTAAACGGGGTGGTTTGTCTGTGTGTTTGTAAACAATACTTTGTGTGTTTGCAAACATTTTGTGTTTGTGTTTGTAAACAGTACTTTGTGTGTTTGTAAACAGAGGGGGTTTTGTGTGTGTGAACAGTACTTTGTGTGTTTGTAAACAGTATTTTGAGTGTTTGTAAACAGTTCTATGTTTGTTCTGTTTCAGATCTCTAAAGAGATTCTGTACGGGAGTCACAGTCCGATTCACACTCGCTCTGCATCGGGCCGCAGTACCCTGCAAAGCCTGCAGGGCTCCATGTCGCCCCCCATGGTGCGCTCCATGCCTTCCTCCCCTTCCAGGAGAGTTTATGGTGGGGGGACCAAAGGAGGGGTGGCGGGGGAACTGGGCAGCTCAACGTTACCACTGGAACGCCTGTCGGGGGCGGGGCTATCCCGGTCCCTGTGCACCAACAGCAGCAGCTCCATCCTGGAGAGGAGGGATGTGAAACCAGGTGAGACACCTACAGGGTCTTCAGCTGATAATTGAGGCATTATTCATTTATCATGGATTAAGGTTCATTGATTCACATCATCAGTTCATTGGTCAGGTCTATGCCCTGTACAGCAGCAGGAAGCTCAGACGCTACCTGTCAGGGAATGCTACTCCTGATACAAGCGCTTACAACTCCAAGCATCAACCTCCTTACTGGCCGTTCTTCCTGCATGCAGGCGACTGTGGCTCAGTGGTGGTCTCTCCACTGGAAGGTCAAGGGTTCAATCCCTGGCTCCTGCAGTCACATGCCCTTGGCTAAGACACTTAACCCTAAATCGCTCCGTCTATTCAATGACATGAAGTTAATACTACTGGACACTTCACATAGAAGCCTCTGTCATCAGTGTGTTAGTAGATGAATGTGCCATACAAAAGTGCTTTGTTCAGAAGACTAGAAAAGCGCGATCTAAGTTTTATGTGCTTCTGATGTTTTGTCAGACAACCTGGTTTATTTAAAGATCAGCATTTTGGACAATTGTGGTGGGAAGTATTTCTGACTGGATGTTTTTTTTCTAAATAGACTGAATCATTGTGAGTGGTGAGGTGATCTAGCAGAGCGCCTGGTTTTCAAACCAACACAAAAACATCACTCTGCTGTTCTTCTCCCTCCACTGGCTCCAAGTTTGCAGCTCGCATCAAATTTAAAACTCTGCTGCTCACTTACAAAACAAAACACAAACGGCTCCTCCTTACCCGAACTCCCTCACCCACGTCTACACTCCCTCCCGCCCACTAGACTCTGCCAATAAAAGGCGTCTGATCCAACCTTCATAACAGGGCCCAAAGTCTCGAGACTCCTCTCCTCTGTCGCCCCCCGGGGGTGGAATGAATGAACTCCATTTGATGTGCAGAGTCCCTCTGCACCTTTAAGAAAAAGCTAAAGACCCAGCTCTTTCTGAACTCTTAATGGCATTGATGCTACTGTTGATGATCATATGGAAGCTGTTGATATTGTTGATGATTTTAAAAGAATGCCTCTGTACAACCTGTTCATTCCCTCTGTGCACTGCCTCACATTAAATGTTTTGATTATTGATTGAATATTAGATGAGGATGCTGACAACTTTAAGTCCATGGCTCTGGTCCTGCGTGCTGAAGGAGGTCCACATTATCCAGACTCGTACTGCTCCTCCCTGCTGGATGGAGGAGCAGGAGGAGGTCGCCTCTCCTCCTCCCAGTGCAGCGCCCCCCCATCCCTTGCTACAGACCTGGTGGACTCTGGGGGAACAGGGATCCCAGGGTGTCTGCAGCAGTACCGTGCCTCCATCAAACCCCTGATGGGCTACGGAGATACCCTGGACCAGCAGACTCGATCCCTGCACAGGTAACACAAACCCTGTCCAGATCCAGAAACCCAGTCCAGAGGCATGTACTACAAAGCGAGTTCAACATATCCAGGGTATCTTATGGTGATCTGGCTTCTCAGATCTGACGAGGGAGATCAGGCTGAGTGTTCACACGCAGAAGAACTGGTCTTAGTAGCATGACCAATCACAAACCTAAACAATGTGCCTTCAGCAGATTCTTATATCAACATATTTGAAAATTTGACAATACCTTGCACTTCTATTTCATAATACGACTGAACTCCAGCTCACTGTCTAAATTGTTGATAATCCTGAAAATTCAAATGAAATAGTCAAATCAAATGAATTCTTTATTTTATGCGTCCTTCACCATCCAGGCAGAAGAGCAGGAAGTATGGAGAGAGCCAGCGTCTTCCTCTGGGATCCTGGAACCCGCCCTCCTCCCCTCAGAGAATCAGTGAGGTCAGGCTGTCCGAGGGACAGGTCCTCGAGGGGTCGGCCCTGGTGTCTGCAGAGAGGATGTCACCGATCCGCCGGTCCCTGCGGCGGGCCAGTAACGGGACCACAGGCTCGTCCTCCTCCCCCTCCTCCGTTTTCTTTGACAGCCCACTGGGGACACCTGATAGGCTGTTCCAGGGTCATGTGACTGGCAGCACCGCCCAGAGGTGAGCCTACAACCAGAGTCATCCTTTAAGTTTGTTAACAAGGTGTTTACCCATTGAAAAAGGTCCACTAGCCAGCCTGAGCTAAAAAATAACTAGCATGTACTGTCACTTCCTCATTAGAGCATCTGATCTTGTTTTGTACCTAATGTTGATGTAGCTTTGTACATGAAGCCTGTGAGTGTTTGTTTGTCCCCTCTCAGACACTCTCAGACATTCAAGTGATGCCTTAAAGGAACCGAATGAAGGTTTTTACCACAAGTGGGAGAAATGTTAAATGGCACTTGAAAAGCAACGTCTTCCAGGATGGCATTAGGGGAACATCGATATAACATGAAAGACAGGATTCCTCTGGTGTTGAAATCAGGAACCAGCAACACCTGTTGCAACATTCACACGAGGGCACAAAGCGTGCTACAGAAACAAGATATTAAAACAATCCCAGAGTCTTGACATGAGGAAACATCAAACATGTAACAACATGAGCAACAGAGCTGAAACACTGTGCTCTGTGCACACTTTAACCTGAGCTGCATGTCTGATGTCATGTCATGTGTTGTGTTTCAGTGAGAGGATGAAGGCCATGGAGGAGCAGATAGCAAGTCTGGCAGGTCTGGTGCATCACGCCCTGTCTGTGGGAGCTGATATTCCAGGAGTGAAGGAGGCCGTCAGGTCTGTAAACACCTGCATTTACACCCATACATGAATACCTGCTTTCCCAGCACAAACTCATCAGGCTTCTTTTCAATCATGAGTGCATCTAACTGTAACAACACAAGCTTATTACATTCAGCTGCAGCACAGATGGCATCAAACAGCATGGAGCAAAACAAAAAAAAGAAGAATACATGTAAGAAAACAAAATATAAAGAGGGAAGTACGCTCACTTCATCGCCTTATAGGTAAACAAGTATGAGGCTTTGAGTGCTCTCATCAACGTCTGCTGTAGGATGATACAGTACAATGAATATCTGAAACTTGTATATATGTATTCATCCAAAAAAAGCTCAGGCCTCACACAACACGTTTGTAAAAACTGATACATGTAATTAAACTGTGTGTTTGTGTGTGTGTTTATGTGTTTATGTGTTTGTTTGTGTGTGTGTGTGTGTGCGTGTGTGTGTGTGTGTGTGTATGTGTGTGTGTGTGTGTGTATGTGTGTGTGTGTGTGTGTGTGTGTGTGTGTGTGTGTGTGTGTGTGTGTGTGTGTGTGTGTGTGTGTGTGTGTGTGTGTGTGTATGTGTGTGTGTGTGTGTGTGTGTCCTCAGTGTGTCTGCTGGACATAAACTCCTCAACAACCGACATGGTAAGACATTTGATGTTCTTCTCTTCTTACAAAATACCTTAAATTCTGCTTATGACCCTTAGTATGACCTTCAGTATCATGACCTTTATATGACCTTCAGTATCATCACCTGTCTTTGACCTTCAGTATCATCACCTGTCTTTGACCTTCAGTATCATGACCTTTATATGACCTTCAGTATCATCACCTGTCTTTGACCTTCAGTATCATCACCTGTCTTTGACCTTCAGTATCATCACCTGTCTTTGACCTTCAGTATCATGACCTTTATATGACCTTGAGTATCATCACCTGTCTTTGACCTTCAGGTATGTCATCTGAGCATCAGAAACCAGCTGCTTTGAGTGACAGCTTTAAAACCCCGCCCCTGGCTCTTCAGGCCCCTCCCCCTGACAGCGAGCTGCAGCATAGTCTGATGTTAGCGAAAAGAAATGTGTGTGAGCTGAGACTGCAACTCAACCAGCTCAGACACCTACAGGTACCTCTCTACTCACCTGTGTTCACACGTGTCTATGAGTAGTCACCTGTCTGTTTACCTGTCGACATAACTGTGTTATATAACCTGTCTAATAACCTAGTTTTTACTCACCTGTCTATTTACTGTTTACTCACCTGTTTATTTCCTGTTTACTCACCTGTCTATACCTGTGTACCAATCTGTCTGCTCACCTGTGTGCTTACCTTTCTTTACATTTATCTACATGCCTGGCTTCTCTCCTTTCTTCTTACCTGTCTACTCACCTGTGTTTATTACATTTTGTACTAAGCTGTTTACTCACCTGTCTACTCACCTGTCTATTAACCTGTGTAGTAACCTGTCTGCTCACTTACCTACATGCTTGTGTTCTCCCCTTTATTTCTCACCTGTGACCTCACCTTTGTACTTTGTACATGAATAAATTGTAATCCATACTTTAAAAGTATAAAACAAAATGTTCTTATGGTTGGGTTTATTTGTTCACCTTTTTTTACGATGCTGGTAATTTCATTTATGTAGCCCTGATTCATAATAATATGAGACTTTGACGGCCTGTCTGTGTGATCATCCTGCTTATAGGCGGTTTCTAACACAAGTCATCACTTGTTGTGATCAGTTCCCGCAGTATTGCATTGTTGCGTTGGGTGGGAGATGTGAGTGCACATCTAATGAGATCTCTCACAAAAATCATACCTGTACGATCCAATCAGTGGTGTTTGATTAACTCACTGTCATTCAGCGTCTGCAGAACATTTCTCCTTTTCTCTGCTGCTTTAGAAACTCTCAAAACATTACAAAGTCCTCTTCAATACTCCTTATAGATTTTCCTTAGGAGTGCTTCGTTCATAGCTTTTATCTTAACCAGGATCTAGTCTCAGTTTAACATGAAACGTCATGATTATAAGAGTTTGTTTGAGTTAGAATCCTGTCCCTATGGGAGCAACTCTTTGTACTTATAGTCCAGGAGCCAGGTCCATCCCTCAAGGTGTTTGTTGCTACCTTTTTTTCACCCTTTTTTGAAAAATGCTTCAATGCAACATTTGGTTTACAGCAAATAACCTCCTGAGGGATGGACCTTAGCTCCTGGTTTTGTGAACATAGCCCCTGGTTGAGTTTGTGTCCCCTCAGTATTCTACCACCAATGTTGTATCCTCCTGGTTGTTACTGCATCCTCTCTTTATTGCACTACTGATGTTCTATCCTCTGGTTGCTGCGTGTGTTGCAGCTGTTGAACCAGCAGAGTGTGAGCGCCATGCTGCAGACGGCCGGTCACGAGCTGCTTCTCCTGATGTGTGATCGTGTGAGTCAGAGTGAGGAGATGGCGTTTAGACGGAGAGCAGGGATGGAGGAGGAGAGGGTCCTCTACCTGAAGACTGAGGAGGCCATCCTCACACAGCTCAGGTGAGAAAACCACTTTAACTTCTGATATCATCAGGCCCAGTAAAACTTGGAAACCTGACACTCCCCCTGCTCACAGATGCTGCGTTAAGGTCACAAGTGCCCAAAGTTCCCATTTGATCTTCATTTCTCTGTTTTCCTGGGGTTGCCAGGTGATATTAACATGCATCTGTTTGAAGAGATGGTGCTGCCGCTCCACAGAGTGTTAAATGCTCGTTGGCACTTTCTTAAACTGTTTTTGCCCTCTGCACCAGTCATGTGACACGTGAGCTATGACTTGAACGTAGAGTTCCTGTTTGCTCTTGGGATGGTAGTTTGTCTCTTTAAGAGATTCATATATGTTATATGACTTTCATTTAGTTTGTCGACCCCAATCGGTCCTTTATTCCTACAGCTCTCAAACATATTAGAGGATTAAGAAGCTGAGCAGAAACACCAGATTAAACAGCTTCTTCTTCTTCTTCTTCTACGCTGTAGAAAAACTGCCAGTGAAACTTTTTAAATAAACTCATAGAAGCCTCAGATTCATGGAGACGGGATGTCAGCTGTGTTCTGAAGTTGAACTTTCCATTAGAGGCCATGATTTGTGAAGCGGTGATTTAGCCTTTTCAACATCGACTCCCTTTGCTGTGACATCACGCCCATAATGATGTCACAGCGGCTGAAGTCAGATTATCATTGGCGTGTGAGACAGAAGCGTGTGTGTGTGCGCGGAGAGGAAGATGTGAAGAAACATATTGTTATAAATAGAGCCAGGGGAGGAGCAGAGATGAGATTTAATGTGACATCAAAGCTCATCCTCACGTTAGCACGCTGCACTCATGATGCTAATACAGGGCTGACATTTATCACACAGAGCAGAGACACACAATTATCTCCACACACGCACACACACACACACACACACACACACACACACACACACACACTCTTCAGACACGTCAGGAATAAGAACTCGTACATAAAGCCAAGATGAGCAACAACAGGGAGTCCTGGAGAGTGTATTAAAGGTAGAATGTGTGACACATAAATACTGTAGAAATTTAGTATATCCTCTATAAGTGTCTCTCTGAGTCATGACTGTCTACAATGAGGGAGAAGCTTGAGTCCCACTGGCTGTGTTGTTGTCAGAGCCGTGTTTACATGGACGGGACGGCCGGCTCCTCCCCTTGTGTATAAAGGGTTTAGGGTCTGAACCTTAGAAAAAAAAAGGTATGTGCTCAGTCGAAATACAAGTGAAAAAAAGGTAGCAAAAAACATCTTAAGGGATAGACCTGTCTCCCGGACTATGAGGAAGCTTTTTGAATACGGCCCCTGATTCAATCAATCAATCAAACTTTATTTATATAGCACCTTTCAGACAAATTAAATTGCAGTTCAAAGTGCTTTACAAGAGTGCAGAAAAGTTATTGACGAAAAAGTAGTTTATAAAATCATTGAGAGACTAATGCACACCAATAAGAATTAAAGAAATATGTATAAAAAATAAAAAATAAAATAAGACACATAAAAGCAATAAGATATTAAAATTAATACATAGGAGAAGAATATTAAAAATTGTAGTAGGATAAAAAAGACAATACAATAATGTTAAGATTTGAATTTATATAAAGCATTATATATAAGCCAGACTGAATAAATGAGTTTTAAGACTGTGTTTAAAAATCTCAATATTCTCTGCTCCTCTCAGACCCTCAGGAAGGTTGTTCCACAGTCTTGGAGCGTAATTGTGTTTGTCCCTCCCTTTTTTTTAGGCAGTAGGAAAAGAAGAGTTTCCCCAATCATTTAAATGCAAAATAAAAGAATGACAGAACAGTTTAATATTAAACAAAAACAAAGGAGGTGCTGCATCCAATCAAATAGATGCAGGTCCTAATCACAGATTATCAGAAATGAAGCCTTGCTGCACAGACATCACCTACACTAGAAACCTCTTCTAGTGATGTAGCAGGGAGGGCACAATGGTGCAAAAATAAAATGTGCTGAACATATACTATACTGAAACCAGATCAGAGTAAACTTTAAATATGGCGCCTGATTAGAATCATCAGAGTCACATCAGCAGAACAGTTCAAACTTTACAGACACGACAAAGTCAACAGGTCAACGAGCCCAGCCAGGAGCAGACAGGTAACAGAGTTCAAACAGTCAGCAGGTCCTGGTCCCAGATCAGAGGCCAGGGCCGGTTTTCAGACTACACAGATTATGTAACACAGAACACATCCATTTCAAAAACACAGATGTAGGTACAACAAGATGTTCAAATATCTACAGCCTAAAGATGAACACACTCACACACAGGTGGTGAGGCCTTCAGGAGCCCTTTGGTTTCTTCAGTATGCTACACAAGCACACATGTTGACAGGATGAGCCGGGATCGAACCACTCCACCCTCTGACTGTTTTGGCAACCAGCTCTACCTCTGGGCCACAGCCGCAGCCTCTGGGTAGAATCAGACCATTAAAAAGAGACACAAAGAAACATTGTTATTACATACTCCTTCACTGGTTACATCACTGTATTCAGTAAAGAAATCAAAGCTGGAAAAATAAAAGTCTTTATGATGTGGCTTTATAAAGTAGTGTGATGACCTCATTTTGTCCCCAACAGTAATATGAAGTCACACTGCACACAGTAGATGTGTAGTATTCATTGAAATGATTACGATCGTTGTGTAAATGTCGCTGAATCCCAGCACGAGCATGTCGATGAGCTCTGCTGCCCTCTAGTGTCCGCAGCAGGACACCACACAGTCTGACACCTGCCTGTTAACCCCTCCATGGTTCATGTCTTTGGTCTCTCAGTGAGCTTGAGGTCTATGTGGACCACCTCCAGAGAAGCTCCGCCTCCAGTCCCAGCCAGCTGTCAATCACACTGAGAGACGTGGAGGAAGCAGCCATGAACCTGCGGAGGGTCGGAGAGGCTCTGGCTGTTCTCAAAAGTACGAAGATCAGGGTTTTACCCTGATCATAATTTATTTATGTTTCAGACAGATTGATTTTATGGCTTTTGAGTTATTGCTGCAAGAGGCTTAAAAATATAAATTCATTTTTTTACGGGTTAAAAAAGGAACAATTTGTCTTAAAAATCAGAGAAATGAGATGTGACACAGGACCTTCACAGAGTGGATCATGTTTCACCGTGTCTGTTTACCTCACCTGTCCTCCAGGTGAGTTTCCAGAGCTGCAGGTGAAGCTCCGCTCTGTGCTGCGTCTGGAGGTGGAGGCGGTACGTTTCCTAAAGGAAGAGCCACATAAGATGGACACCATGTTGAAACGAGTCCGAGGTCTGACTGAGTCCCTCAGCTCTCTGCGCAGGTACACTCCTCCCTTAACATAACCCCTCCCCCTTCTAACAGCTGTGTGACATAGGAAACTAACACCGCCCTGTTCTTGACAGGTGTGTGTCAGAATCCAATCCCCCCATAAGACTAGCGCAGGAGCAGGAGGATCCTGTGAAGGAGGCGGATCAGGGACCCGTGAAAACCTCGCCCAAGCCTCAGCCCCGCTCGTCTGTCAGACCCCCCCTGCAAGCCCCTCCCTCTTCTCAGGTCAGCCTGGATGGATCCGCCTCTCCTATTATGGTCCGCAGGATGAAAAGCATAGCAGCTTCAGGGGTCCAGCCCCCCAACCACCCCAGCCCCCCTCTTACCCAAACCCATGGGCGAGACTCACCCACTGTGGCCAAGGTATGAGCTCTGTGATTGTCAGCTGGATGATGACATAAGACAGGAAGTGATGAGTGATAGATGACTCTGATTGGCAGGTGAGCCCTTGCAGCAGAGAGGGGAGCCCCAGCCTGCAGAGGAGACCAGGACCAGGACCTGGACCAGAGGGCAGCAAAGACGAGTCCACCCTAAAAACAAACACTCACACTGAGGTCAGCCTGAGCACACACACGCGCGCACACACACACACACACACAGCTCAGGAGAGAAAGTGAGTCTGTCAGGTCCCTCAACAGTCAAAGCCTATAGCAGCTTAACTAGGAGGTCATCCAAGCCTGAACGAACCAGATCTAACTTTAAGCTTTATCAAACAGGACAGTTTGAAGCCTACTCTTAAAATAGATGATTAAGATTTCACAGGAGCGACTCAAGCAAGGCCTGATAACTGAAGGCTTCGCCTCCCATAGTACATTTCATGACCGTAGGCACCACGAGCAGTCCTGCATTCTTTGAGTATAATGTTCTGATACAGATGTTATTTCCTTGGGAACATCAAAAGTTTATTAGACAAGGGTGGTTACGTCAGAGCCACTTTTTGACCTGAAACAAGCTGACGACACAATAGACCATGATGTGTTGCTTGAAAATGATTAATCGTAAAATCGTGATAAATCGATTCAAATGTGTCAAGGTTCACATCGGTACTCTGAAAAAATTTATCACAATAATATGGTGAGCGTCAGCAGCTGGAGAGCAAGATTTAGAAATTGAGGACGCACCACCGTCTTTTAAATCAGAGGTGTGGAAGCATTTTGGCTTCCCAAAGACAGAATATGAAAGAGGAGAGAAGATAACAGACGAGAGAAAAACTGTGTGTAAATATTACAAGAAGACGGGGAATCACACAGATGGCACAACCAACATGATGCAGCTTTTAATCCACACCACAACGAGAAGCTCCAATCACATCCCCTTGTTGAGAGAAAAAAACATTAAAAGGCCAAACCACACTGACAAGCAGGTTAGCAGCTCCTAAAGGAATCTTTCTCAATCATTATTTGTCTTCAGTCTCATTTTGTAAAATAAATCGGTAGAGAATCACATCGTGAGATGAGTGAATCGTTACACCCCAACTTAAATTTCAAACAGCACCCTCTGCTGGATGAAGTCAATCTTTTTCAAATAGAAAACAAGCTGCACAGATTGGAGATTTAATCATTATCCTCAGTTTGCCCAGCTGGCATTCCACAGGGCTCTGTATTGGAACCGATTCATTTTAGCCTTTATGTTAAGGATCTACCAAATGGTTGTCCAAATGTGAAAGTGGAATTATAAGCTGATGACAGAGTATTACATGCACATGCCAAAACAAAAAAATAAGCTTCTGTTATACTATCTGCAGCTAGCTATGGTACAGGTGTCTTACTGTCTTTAAAACTTGTGTTTATGTTTCAATACAAAATATATGTATGCATGCATGTTTTCCAACGCAAACCAGTTCTCTTCAATGGAAGGAGACTCGATGTGGAGGAACAATTGAAATTTCCTGGTGTCGTCTTCAGCTCCAATCTTACATTTAAGGAACACATTAAAATAATCTAAAATCTTACATACAATCTGTCAGCAGAGAAGTGAGGCTTAGCCCTGCCCCACTTGAAACTGGACCATAATATACAAGTATCATTATAGTGAACTGAAGAAGACTGCAAATTAGAGATTGAGACCATTGAGAAAATGTTTACTTTGGGAGTAACTCAACCTGCTTAAAGACTTTTATAGAATCAGGCTGATTTCTGCAACTATATTGGATCCAATTTTTTTAAGTCCACCTCTAAACGACACGTTCTTTCACCAACGAACTCTAAACTTAGAACTCTGACTGATCTCTACAGAAAACTTAACGTCTGTTCAAAGTTTATAACAAAGATCTGTTTTATTCTCAGACTGCCCACAGACAGCCACCAGAGGGCAGCACCATGAACCAGACCACAACAAGGTCTGGGTCCAGTCAGACCTTCAGCACCAGCACAGATCCACTGAGGTCCATCACTGGAGGGGGACATCCCAGGGACAGGACCTCTGGCCAAAAACCAGAGTCAGAGCCTGACACACCTGAGGTCCTGGCACTTACACGTAGACCAGCAGAGTCCGTAGGTGAGAACAAGCCACACACACGGGTTGTTGTAGACAAAATAAAAGCCCATCTTCTTTCTTGTCCGCTATTTACCTGGACTCTCCTACATCAAAGCTGTGAACAAAGAAGAGGGTTATACAGAGAAGACTGAGGGCCGGATTCTCAAATAATCAATAGCAGAGGCTAATAGCTCAGAAAATTGCACATTATTTGCTCCGTCTGTATTCACTGTCTAAACATCTAAATCACACAAAGCATTCAGCGTGAATGACATTCTGACAAGAAGTATTCTGATCCATGGCTCAGCTGGTAGAGTCATTGCCTGTTAACCAGAAGGTTGAGGGTTCAATCCCTAGCTGGTTAACATGTCCGATGTGTCCTTGGGCACGACACGTAACCCCAAATTGGTCCCTATTGTATGAATGGGATTAGTTACTTCTGATGGATGATACTACATAGCAATCACTACCATCAGTGTGTGAATGTGTCGGTGTGACATGCAGTTTAAAAGCCCTTGTGTAGTATGTGTAGTTGGAATGTGGAGAGAATCGATCTGCACTTCTATTCTCTGAGCAGCTGCACTCTCAGAAACAATGTGCATCCTCCTCGTCATGTGTAACAGCTGCAGACTGTCTCCATTAACCCCTGATTATATTAACAATAGTCATGTTAAAGTAGTATTGAGAGACTTTAAACACAGATAATTTATTTTTGCGTCATGCGGAGGCGTAATTGTTTTCCTGATCACTGGAAAGTTTGTGTGTGACATCACTTATAAACACTGCGGGTGCAGTTCCGCCTGGTTACAACAGATGGTTTGCTCCACTCTGTGTGTGGCTGTAAGAGCTGGTGTTGGTGAATAACATGCTTTTTTTTCCTGTAGCACTTTGAGATTTTTTTGCAAAAATGTAAAGTGCGTTACAAATTAAATGTATTATTATTATTATTATTATTATTATTATTATTATTAATAAAGTGGGGTTGATTTGCACAGAAAGGGGGTCATTTTTCCCCCACAGTAAAAATAATAATAAGGGGTAATAGGGTCTCTGATGGCCGACCTGTGGCTCCATTGCCATGTCATTCCCCACTCTCTTTCCCCATTTTCCTACTCTATCTGCTTCCTCATGCGGGCAAAAGGCAAAGGCAAAACGCCCAAATGAATAAATCTTTGGGGACAAAATATAATCATTTAAGAGCAATTTTAAAAAATATGTGTGAGATGTTCTTTTGAGTTTAATGGGTGCAGTGCAGTTAGGGGTGCATTTAACCCTTTGCGTGTGTTTTGAAGGAAAGCTGTGCAATCATTTTGTTTATCAGGCCCTCTGTGGCTCCAAACAGAGATTTGTGACAGTGTATTGATCCTGTGAGGTGTGATCATTTAATTGTTCAGTTGGTCTGAAACCTAACAGGCTGCACACAAATGATGAACTCTGTGATCTTGGATTATAACTCAGTGAGCATTTAATACATAGTGTTGAAATTAAAACGTTTTCTTCTCTCTCTGTGACATTTTTTAATGAGCTGGTCAGTGTTTTTATGTCACTAAACAAACTTTTATGTGGCAGCCTCAGAAAAGCCGGAGGTCAAAGCCAACAGGCGGAGTGACGATATGGACTCCTCCCACACTCCTCCAACAGCTGCAGACTCAGGTAGATGTAACACAGGGACAGGTGCACTGAGCTCGCTCCCAACAAGCTGCTTCTATTTTTGTTCATTCAGTCAAGTATGAATATTTACAGATTGTTTTCTGACAGCGTGAACCAAATACTGACATTATTTATCAGTGACCTGTAGGTTTGGGACAAAGAAACAAAAAGCAGACGAGAGTACAGCAACAAGATTTTGATATTTTAATCTCAATGCTTGTAAACATGGCTGATGGTGTATGTGTCAGACTCAGTGAGTGAGTCACCGCAGAAACAGCTTTTGTTTGTTGGCATTTTCTACAGCAAAGATTCCCAATGGGTGATATGTTCAAAGTGAAAAGAAATATATTAGAAAACACAGCTTACACCTGTGCAGGACAAGATCAGCAAAGAGATAAGCGGTACAGCTTAGTCCACAGGGCTGCACCAAAATCTAAGCAAAACAAAAATCCCTACCAGTTATAAATAACCATAAAACGTGGGTTTTCAGCTCCTGCACCCTCGCAGACTCCTGCAGCTCCTTCTTCTTCTGCTCCTCCTTCAACCCTTCCATCTGCTCCAGTGAGCTCGGAGCGCATCAGTCGGCCTCAGATGGAGAAGCCGCGACGCTCCAGCATGGAGAAGGAGTTGAAGCAGAGTCCAGACAGAGCGGGCAGGTCTCCTCCTCCTCCTCCTCCTAGAAGGTCAGTTTGTCTCTGAGGACCTCCTGGAAAGAGGAGCCTGACCGGACCGAAGTTTTAAAAGGATTTAGGAAAATATGGTCGATAAAGTATCTTAATGATTCTTTGCCAGGTTCAATGCAGTCACCTCAGGTGTGAGTACAGCCAGGCCAGCAGAGGAGGAGCTCACCAGGAGGGAGCCGCTAGGAGCTCAGGTAAGTTACTGACACATCATTGTTAGGGTTAGTAGCAAGCTAGAAGACAGCATTCAGGTGTCTACCTGCAGCCAACAGAATGTAGAGGAAACAGTTACAGGTCTGTAGCAGCATTCAGCATGTAAAACATACCTTCATTTTGACTCTCTCTCAGGGTGACGATGAAAAGGACAAAAAGCCTGCTGCTCCTCCCCAGCCCAAACCCCCCCGACAGCCCCCAGAGGTCAAACCTAAACCCCTCCTGTCTGCAGCCTCTATACACAGGGGTGAAAAGGAAGAGGAAGACAAGGCCATGAAAGAGCTGCAGGTATGTTCAGTTATTATTATCACCTGTGTCCTATAACGCTCAGGAGGCTTAAATACAGAGCTGATGTTTAATATGATGAGACTTTGTGACATGAAACATTCAGCAGAACTTTCAGCATATCATTAGACCTTCACCAGAGGCACACATCCTTCATATATCATCCTTCAAGTATTTGAGAAATGCATTATGGGGCATGTGGGCTGCAGAAATGTGGTTGAGCTGGAAGCGGAGCCTGAGGTAAATCGCAGGTCTTTTAAATATTACAGTTTAGTTTGAAGTGCACTTTGAAAATGGTCAACATGCCTCCTCTGGCGAGAAGAAATGTTTTCACACAAACTAGAAATATGTATTTTATTTTTTTTATTAAAGTGTGTTTCTAGTCTTAGTGATTTTAGTTTTTTCATGCACAATAATGTCTGACAATGGTAATTGTATCACATATTTTTTTATTTGTCATGCATAAAAATATACCCTCATGGACTTACAAGACACCAACATATGAAATATCAGTCTGAGATAATAGATAATATTATAGATAAGATAATTAGCAAAATAATAGCATTTCAATTGGGACAGACTTAAGAAAGAGTTAACAATTATTTATTTAACAGAAAAAGATAAATATGCCATGTCTCTGGCCAATGGACTCCGTCATGATGACTTCATGCACTCAGAGGGGTAGCAGGCCAACAGCAGGATAGGATACTATTGAGTCCAGACCCTGGTGGTCGTGGTAATACCCCCCTATTGAGTCTAGACCCTGGTGGTCGTGGTGATACCCCCTATGGAGTCTAGACCCTGGTGAGGGTGGTGATACCCCCCTATGGAGTCTAGACCCTGGTGAGGGTGGTGATACCCCCCTATGGAGTCTAGACCCTGGTGGTGGTGGTGATACCCCCCTATTGAGTCTAGACCCTGGTGGTGGGTTTCTGAGCCTGTATCTGAACTCTGCTGAACTGGACTGGAGGTGACCGGGGAGGAGGAGGGTCGCAGTGATTGCACTGAAATGACAAAGTGACTGAGTTAGAGAGAGAATAGGTTTTAAAATGTGACAACAGCAGGATGATTGGTTGAGAGAGCTTGTGGCAGAGTCGGGGTGGATTATTACTTAAAGAGTAAACGCCCACAATCAGCTGATCACCCGAGCAGGGAGATGGTGGAAGTGGTAGAGAGGGAGGGGCTAAATCGAATGAAGAAATTAATGAATGTGTGAGAGAATAAAAAAAGTCTTCCTGCTTGAACTTACGTTGAGCTCCATTAAAATAAGAATCTAAATGAACGTGAAAAATCTTATGTATTTGTGTATTATTTATCTCACCTTATATGTGTGATATGTGGTTCTGTTTTATGTTTGTTCAGTTCTGAGGTTGTTGTTGTTTTTCCCTCCTCAAGCCTGAGGACACCTGATGCTGTTTAGTCACACACTAACTCTGCTGCATTCATTTTTAATAAGTCACCTCTGTTTAAGTAATAACAAGAAAATATTTCATAAAGCATTGATCAAGAAAAGCTGTCAAAACAAACAATATCCAGGTATTTATTCATATATCACTACCAAGCACCTGCAAAGATTTCAAAAATTCCACAATATCTTTGAAGGCAGTTTGGACGCATACTACTGTATTACTACTTCATATAGAAGATCAACACATTTGTTTTTATAGTTCTATTTTAGTTTAGATCTGTAAGTGTTAATTCTGTAGAAACATTCAGTTTATGTTCCAATCAGTAAGATGTGTAGAGAGTGAAATGATAAAGTGATCTTACTATACTTACTACTGATCATTAAGGAAACATGCTATGTTGAATGCTGGCTTCTCTGACAACAATGCAGCAGCCAGTATGTCCTCCTTCTAACTTTAGACTCTGCTCCTGAATGCTCTGGATTTGTTTGGACCAGAGAAGGTAGACGGTTTTAAGACACCCCTCCACACGGCCGTTTTGGACGCTACTCGGTTTGTCAGATATGAAAGCAGTTATCAGGTCAAACCAACAGGTGTTGCAGTGATGGAAGTGGGCAAGAGAAGTGGTTCAGATAGAAGTGATTGTACCCGACCTAAAAAGCCTCTGCATGTTTCTAATAAGCTCCACGAGCAGAAACGTGCTCAAACTAGGATCAATATTGGAGATGCTTTTGAAAAATGGAGAGAGGTTAGAACACAGAAAGGTTTACAGACCCATGCAGAGCTGGATAAACACTGAAGCTTCAGTGTCCACCACATGGTGACCTGAGTGAGCATGGACTCTAGAGAGGAGGGGGGGGAGACAGCTCTCTACAATGTTTAGAATTTAGACTGCAGTACCCATTTTAAACACTAGGGGTCAGAGTTACATACTGCTCCTTTAACAATAATATTAATATCCGGTTTCCTAATTTGACAATGATCAACTGTTTTATTGTTTCCTTTTGTAACTATAGGTGACTACAGAATTGCCCAACAACAATATTTTGTCCAGCACAAATACAAAATGGAAAGCGGTATTAAAGACACCTGCAACAGCACAGGTGACCAATCAGAATCTGTCTGACCCCCAGGTAGCTCCTCAGCTTGGTGTTTCCCAATCCTGCAGTGAAGCTGAGAGAGACAGTGAGAGACCTCAGAAGAAAGAGGCAGACAAAGTGGTTCAACAAGTCACATCCTTAAAACGTGAAACAGTGGAGGAGGTGGAGGTCCGCCCAAATCAGTCTTCACAAAACCCTCAGACTGTCAAAATGAAAAAGGAGGTTGCAACACCAACTAACGCAGAGACGATGGATGAACCCCCACCTTTACCTCCACGAGACAACCTGACTATCCAGAAGAAAGACAAGGATCAATCACCAAACCATAAAGAAGCAAATAAGACAGCTACACCTGCAGCTCTGCTGAAAGAAAGCAATTGTACTGAAAAGCAGGTTGTAGTAGAGCTGAAGGAGATACCCTCACCTGTAGCTTCACCAGACACTCAGACTGTCCAGACAAAAGACGGGGTGAAGACACCAACCCAACAGAAAGCAGTGACAGAGGAACTTACACCTACAGCTCCACAAAAAGAAAGAGAAAGTGTTCCTAAGAAGGTTGTTGGACAGGTGGGCTCCCCGACCACAGCAGAGAAAAAGGTGAAGTTTACAACTATTGTCACCCTACAAAAAGACACCAATCAAACTGGTGCTGAGCAGACACAGGACAAGGCTGTGAGAGAAGCTTTGGCTGAGAAAAAGTCCAATCTGATGGTAGTCCTGACATTACAGAAAGAAAACACAGCAGATGACAGCTCGGGGGAGACGTCACCACAGGACCCGCAGAAGGAGACAGAGAGCTCTCGTCAGGACTGGGCAGAGTCGACTCCAGTCCTCAAGCGTTACGCCCCGTCACCCGACCTCTCCTACAGAGAGAGTGAAGAGCAGCAGGAGGAAACAGAGCAGGGATCAAGAGACCGAGCACAGTACACTGAAGATGGAGGTAGTCTAAGTCCTGACGTTTGCAGTGATGAGGGACCTCCGCCTCCTCCACCTCCCACCAGTAAAATCAGCCTCAGGAGCTCCATGACCAGAGCTAGGATCTTATCAAAAGAGGAAGAATCGAGCAAAACCAGTGGATCTGATACACAGACTGTAGATGTAGACAGTGGTGGTGAACTCACCTACATGGTATATGAGAACCAAGGGTTTGAGGAAAGGGACGACTTTGATAGGAAACCTATTATTGTCTTCTTGAATGAGCCGATGGACTTTGAATTAGCCTGTAAGCGACTGTCTACCATCTTTGAAAGTGAGGAA
This sequence comes from Labrus bergylta, assembly GCF_963930695.1. Lineage (NCBI taxonomy): Eukaryota > Metazoa > Chordata > Actinopteri > Labriformes > Labridae > Labrus > Labrus bergylta. Next base: position 32,808,836 of record NC_089198.1, on the reverse strand, counting down.
GATCTAGACAGGGTTCTCTCCTCAGATATCCGCATGGCTAAAGAAGAGCTGCATCAGCAGGAACAGAACTTAAAAATAAATATCAATGAAATAAATATGAACTTTGGCTTTAAAGACGTCGCAGAAAATGGTCAGAACTCTCTCAATCAAAGACCTTCGGCAGCTAATGGTTCCATTGCTGAAAACCAGGACCGGGGTAAACCAGACTCATTTGGGAAGACAGACACCAAAAAGAAATTCAAATTCAAGTTCCCCAAAAAAAAACTGGCAGCAATCAGCCAGGCCATGCGAACAGGGAAGAGCAAAGCAGGAAAGAAGACTCTTGAGGTGGTCGTGGATGAGGAAGAGGAGGAGATGGCCTCAGAGTGCAGGACGATAATGGAGACCAACAATGAAACAAAGGAGTCCAAGAGGTTTGAGATCAACAATACCAAAAAATCTCAACCTGATGTAGGGAATGACAGAGGCATCCAGGACTCCTCTCCCGTCAATGCCATAGACTCAAAGTCACAGAGGGTAGAGAAGCTCTGCAAGAGTGCATTCCAATCCATCGACAGTCTGGAAGAGTCCATTAAACTGCTGGAAGTCAGTATGGACAGTATCACTGCTCCTTCCTCCCCCTCCTCCTCCACTGTGTCCTCCCCTCCTCAGTCCCCTGATGCCTCCTTCAACTCCTCCGGCAGAGCTCAGTCTACAGACAAGGGCAAACGAGAGAGAGAGAGAAGCCCGTCAAAAAGGCCAGCCTCTCAGATCCTCAAGGGCCCAAATCCACCTCAGAGTAAGAGGGTCAAAGCTCAGCCCCCACCTGACTCAGGGAAAACCTCCACAAAGAAACAGGTTTGATGTTCCTCTGGTGCTGGTGCTGGGATGTGTACTTCACACACCTTTCTGCTCTACAAGTCTTTGTTTTAAAACAGAGCCTCATTCTTTAACCAAAAAACTTTAAAATAACTCTGACCAGATCATGTTATAGAAGACATCAAATATATGACTGAGTAATGACTTCCTTAAAAAAGAGTGAAGTCAGACTCCCTCTGGGTTTCCTTGTTCCCAACTCTTCGTTTACACTGATCTGATGGGACAGTGCTTCCTTTAGCTTGTTTATGTCTCACGCAGAGGCTTAAACATATTTTTTTCATGTGAACCTCTCAAAAAATTATCCGTGCCACAAAAAGGGGGAAAGGGAGACCACCTTGCCACTCAGGGATTGCTGCCCCCTAGTTTGTTTTGGTCTGTTAGACTGGCGCTAAAGTGCAACATCTTTTAAAGAAGATTGTCAAAAGGACAGAACAAGCCACATTCATGTCACTGCGTTTTGGACTCCAGGATAATTTAGTATTCACCCTTCCATGTTTCAGAAGATCAAACTTTGTCATGTCTGAGGTCATAACATCACTTGCTCAAACGTTGTCTTCTGGACTGTCTGTGCAGTGGATGTGATTTCCTCAGGTCCTTCTGTCTCTGGGTTCATGAACTGGTGTCTCAGGGTTCTGGTGCTACTGTGCTTAGATAACCTGAATTGCAATGCTTGAATTCTTCTTTAACTCTTGTCTCTCTTCTTGCTCTTCTTTAGCTGTAGTTTTATGTACATTGTACCTCATGCTGTTTTTCAATGACACCATTATTTCTAACTAGCCTTCCTATATCTTTTTGCTAGACCTCCAGCTCCGGCTCTTCTGCTCAGCGACTTCACACAAAGTTACGTCACTCGTCCTCCTCAGGCTCGGAGAAGACACCTAAGAACCAGCCGGCCAATCAGAAGCAGCCCAGCCAGGTAAATAAAGTCTAACAGAGGTGAAGTTAGCAGCTCTTGTTCAGATTAGACGTGGGCTCTTCAGATAGCAGGTGACACATCCTTAAACCTTTGTAAAGTATCCCACCATTCAAAATCACATCTTTATTGATACCATCAAGTTGTTTAATTGACAGATGTTGATAAAGGTCGTTTTTAAACATTTTTAAAAGATGTGATTCATTCACACAGCTCTTTGATATTGACTCGAATCTAAATTGTTTAACCAGAAGCCAATTAACATGAAAAAATAGGAATCCACCCCAAATACAACTTGAATTGCCGTGTTTTGGCCACACAGTGTCCCTTAAAAGACAATGAAACTGACCAGAGCCTGATGATTGTTAAAGAGCCACAACATGTTTGATTATCTGTTTTCTATGTTAACAGGGTAAAGACATTGTCACATGTAGTTCTTGATCATGTTGTAATGTTTTAACTGTATTTGCAGTGATGAAATGTATGGTTATATTTGCCTTATTCTGTGTACAGGTCCTGTCCATCAGTTATTTTTGTTGTGCTGTTGGTCTTTAACTCTGCACACATCTGTCTAATTCATCACCTGTTTATGTTATTAAGGCTGCCAATGCTACCGACCCAACATAAACAGTTTTCAACCTTTGAAACTCTGCACAGTTGGCCTTTCAGTGTGAGGATCATGGATGTTAAATGAAGACCTCGTTATCAGCCCCAAATGCTTATTTCACTTTTTCAGTGTTCCAGCAAACATCTATGCAGCCAGCTGAACATGCTCAGCAGTGCTTCACTTGCTTGGCTGTTGTTGTGATGAGATAATTTCACAGGATTTTAAGCATGTTTTCTTTGTTCAAGAAACAGTTGTACAAATATCCAACCTCCATTGGTCATCAAATCATGGAAAGAGTCAAAGTCAAACTCGTTTGCAGTTGGAGATATACTGTCAGCTTGACTCAACTGTCTTTTACAATGGAGGTTTATGAGAAAAAGTCTAGGCAAAGGGTCAGCGCTGTTACAAGGTCTTCATTTCATCTATGGTCTGGAGTTTTGACCTGCATGTGACCTGCACGTGACCTGACTCTGACTTGTATCTGTACTGTTTACAACAATCAGTCAACTGGCATTGAGGTGAAGAAATATCTAGGTGTCTGAAACCTTTAGAAACTCTTTTTTAGAAACTCTTGTTCAGCCATCATTACCCCAAAATAATAAGACTCAAATAATTAAGCATCACTCAGGTTTTAATCAGGCACCCCAGTCCTCCCAGTCACCACCCTTCAGGTTCCTCTGTTGTTGCCAGTGTAGGTGTTGTAGTTCCACTCAAAGAACCTCAGATGCCCTTGTTGGTACCTTTACCAGTCTCTCCTTACAGACCCTAAGGCCCCCGTTTGGTTCATAAGTAGGCTTGTCCCTCTCCAACTATTTTCCTGGTGGATTAAATGGAAATTTGAATTATGTTGAACTGACTAGTCAATGTATGTCGATTTACATGATGTTTATACTGACATGCCAAGTTTACCTGCTTTGTTGATGGCCTTGACTTCCTGTATGGCTGGTGTTTACTTGATTTGTTGCAGATGAGACCTGCCATGTTGCTGGGGTTTACTTCTCGGGTTGACTTGTGTTCCTGTTGTTGACTTCCTGTGTTCCTGTTGTTGACTTCCTGTGTTCCTGGTGTTGACTTCTTGTGTTCCTGGTGTTGACTTCCTGTGTTCCTGGTGTTGACTTCCTGTGGTCCTGGTGTTGACTTCCTGTGGTCCTGGTGTTGACTTCCTGTGTTCCTGGTGTTGACTTGTCGTGTTGACTTGTTGTAATGACTTGTCGTGTTGACTTCCTGTGTTCCTGGTGTTGACTTGTCATGTTGACTTGTTGTGATGACTTGTCGTGTTGACTTCCTGTGTTCCTGGTGTTGACTTCCTGTGTTGCTGGCGTTGACTTGTTGTGTTGACTTGTTGTGATGACTTGTCGTGTTGACTTCCTGTGTTCCTGGTGTTGACTTGTCGTGTTGATTTCCTGTGTTCCTCGTGTTGACTTGTCGTGTTGACTTCCTGTGTTCCTGGTGTTGACTTGCCGTGTTGACTTCCTGTGGTCCTGGTGTTGACTTCCTGTGTTGCTGGCGTTGACTTGTCGTGTTGACTTGTTGTGATGACTTGTTGTGCTGACTTCCTGTGGTCCTGGTGTTGACTTCCTGTGGTCCTGGTGTTGACTTGTCATGTTGACTTGTTGTGATGACTTGTCGTGTTGACTTCCTGTGTTCCTGGTGTTGACTTGTTGTGTTGACTTCCTGTGTTCCTGGTGTTGACTTGTCGTGTTGACTTCCTGTGGTCCTGGTGTTGACTTCCTGTGTTGCTGGCGTTGACTTGTCGTGTTGACTTGTTGTGATGACTTGTCGTGTTGACTTCCTGTGTTCCTGGTGTTGACTTGTCTTGTTGACTTCCTGTGGTCCTGGTGTTGACTTCCTGTGTTGCTGGCGTTGACTTGTTGTGATGACTTGTCGTGTTGACTTCCTGTGGTCCTGGTGTTGACGTCCTGTGTTCCTGCTGTTGACTTCATGAGTTGACTTTCTCTGTTGCTGGTGTTGTGTTGCAGGCTGACAGCAGCAGCAGTAGAGCAGCGGGGAATAGTAACTGTTCTGTCATTGCTTTGCGTGCCTCTAAGATTCCCGGGTTATGCCATAATTCTCGGAAACACCCGCCTGCTTCTTCTTCTTCCACTCCTCACTGCTCAGACTCCAACGATAGCCTCAAATACCTCTCCTCTTCCTCCTGCTCCTCCTCCTCAGCACCTACCATCTCCTCCTCTGGGAAGAACTCACTTGTGTCTGCTGCTTCAATCACCAACTCTTCTCCTCCCACCTCGAGCTCTGGGCAACAGGCTTCTCTGTTTCCCCTCTCCTCTTCCTCCTCGCTGAAACACTCCTCCCCCTCACTGTCTTCCCCTCCTCCTCCTCCTCATAAGTCTTTGATCCCTTCTCTGACTCTGTGTCGTCTCCTCCCTTCATCCAGCCAAATGTTGTCGCCATCCCACGCTAACACCGGCCCCGCCCACCACCGGCCTCACAGCGCCAGCAAGGGCCAGCACCAACTCGCCCTCGCCTCCACCTCCCAACAACGGTACTGCTCTTCATCCTCCTACTCTTCATCCTCCTCCTCACCTTCCTCCTCCTCCTCCACCTCCCTGTCCCCCACCTCCTCCTCCCCTCCCTCTCCATCTTCCTCCCTCCACCCCACCTTGGCGGGTCACAGGGAGTGGAGCGTCCCGACGTCAGGCTGCAACTCCCCCTCTAAAGGTCGAGGCAGGAAAAGCACAACAGCTGCAGCCTCCAAGAGCGCACCGTGAGGTGTTCATGGACCAAGGACGCGCAACAGACATTCAAACTTTCAAAGCGAATTAAGCGAGAGAGAAAATGGATTGACTAGCAATGTGTTCCTACAGCAATATTGTGTGATGTTTACCTTTATTACCTTTCAATATTTTGTGTTGTGGAAAAAAAGTTTTTAAAATCCAAACCAGGAGACACTCTGACATTTGTAAATATATATATCTGGATTTCATAACTCATGTAACAAACTGCAGCAATAAGATACTGAGGTACATGTCTGATGTCACTGAAACTGTGTTACCATACACAGTTTGTCCTGTAGAGGGCAGCGCGTATCACTGTACCTCATACCTCCTCAGACCACGTTCAGCTGTTTTTGATTTGATATTTTCAGAAAAATCGGCCGTGGACTTCTACAGACAATCAGACAGAAGTTTGTATTCTGTCACATCATGTTTTAATGTTTTAATAGGAATAGAGATTATAATATAACATGTGTAAACAGAATTTATTTTTCCTAACATAGTTTGAATAGATTCAGGCCTGTAAGATGCAGTTCAGCTGTTTTTGGATCCTTTTTGAACATTTTGTGTCCTGTGTTGTGATGATAAGTATTCACCCCAAAGTCGCTACAGAACAGATTTTATGTAGATAATTAAGATTTAAATATGAGTGTTTATCTTCCTTTCAAAGATCTGTTAGTGCAGAGAGATGTTTAAATAAATAAAAGTGTTTGTGTAACCATCAGAATGACTTCATCCTCACAGCTGAATCACATTAAGGTTTATCTGAGTCACATTACAGACATCAGTACAGACCAAAGACAATCATCTTTACTCCATAAAGAATAAAAGCACTCATCAAAGCTAAAGACTTGATTCTGATTGGCCAATCACGTCTAAAGTTCTACTATCCCTGTGATAACAACACGCTCACTTTATATAATCCCTGACATAACATCTGTCTGAAATGAAAGTTTCGCTTTTCATCTTCTCTGAAATGATCACGCAGAGTGCTACAGTTGTTTTCTTCACTGATGAGGATGATGTCATTCCTGATTTGACCCCATGCTACCTCTCACTGTGTCTGTGTATGAAAAACGTTAATTCTGTGCTAATGATTCACAAAGTTTAATTTGAGACTGTCGGACTGTTTATATCTGATCATCTGTCAAACCTCTGCATGTCTCCATCAGTCTGCTTCCTGTCAGGGTGGTCTGATCAATAATGTTGAAAATAATTAAAAAATTAAATCATTATAATAAAGGGCTTCCAGAGTGTTGAACAATCACAGTGTGTCCTGCTTTTGTTTTCAGTGCAGTATCAGTGTGCAGCCAGCAGAGGGCGGCAGCATCACTAGTTAAATTAGCGTCGACCTCTGGTGTTGAAAAATGAAGACAATGCAGAAGGGTTAAAAGCTGCAGTTCATCAAGTGTCCACTTGGGGCTGGCTGCAAAAGACGTAGATGGACTTGAGCTTGTATAATTATTTTCTAGTCTTCTGACTACTCAAAGTGATTTTACACCGTAGGTCACACCTACACATTCACACATTACCAATGAAGGAGCGGGAATTTGGGGTGAAGTGTCTCGTTCAAGGACACATCGGACATGAGACTGCAGGAGCTGGGGATCAAACCCCCGACCTTCCAGTTGAGAGACGACCGACTCTACCACTGAATCCACAGTCGCCATTCAGAAGTCAAGTACACAACCATTTAAAAAAGCCATTTTACAGCAGAAATAACAAGATTTACAGTCTGGTTAAAAAAGGTTAAATGGGTCATGATTTTATGAAGGGTAAGAGTTATTCATGATAGGGAGTGTAGCTGACCTGACTGACCTCTGCTTCACTTCTACACCTGTTGCTAGGTTCACTGAAAATCAGTCTGAGACAGAGTTTCCAATATGGCGGCCGACAGTGATGGGCTTCAAAGGTCTGCTTCAGAAACCAATGGGTGACATGAATGAGGCTTTGTCTACTTATTTAATACACAGTTTGTACAATTCTACAATTCACTGAGCAGATGCTTTTTTCCAAAGCAACGGACATACAGCTAGTGAACAGCTGGTTGCGCTGTGCCAACCTCGGATACATCCAGCCGAAAGACCGGACATCCCCGCAGAACTACGGAGGAAGAGAAGGGGATGCAGAGCCGGAGTGAAGTGTCGGGAAAAGAAAAGACGGTACAAACCATCCGTGCCGTCTTTAATTATGGGGAATGTAAGATCTCTCCCTAATAAGATGGAGGAGCTGACGGCACTCACCCGGCTTCAGAGGGAGTACAGAGAGTGTAGCATCATGCAGTTCACGGAGACATGGCTGAGTGAACTCACTCCAGACACGCTCCTGCTTCACCTCCTGATTCACCTCCTGCTTCACCTGCTGCTTCACCTCCTGATTCACCTGCTGCTTCACCTGCTGATTCACCTGCTGATTCACCTCCTGCTTCACCTCCTGCTTCACCAGCTGATTCACCTGCTGATTCACCTCCTGCTTCACCTGCTGCTTCACCTGCTGATTCACCTGCTGCTTCACCTCCTGATTCACCTCCTGCTTCACCTGCTGATTCACCTCCTGCTTCACCTCCTGATTCACCTCCTGATTCACCTGCTGCTTCACCTCCTGCTTCACCTCCTGCTTCACCTGCTGATTCACCTCCTGCTTCACCTCCTGCTTCACCTCCTGCTTCACCTCCTGCTTCACCTGCTGATTCACCTCCTGCTTCACCTCCTGCTTCACCTGCTGATTCACCTCCTGCTTCACCTCCTGCTTCACCTCCTGCTTCACCAGCTGATTCACCTGCTGATTCACCTCCTGCTTCACCTGCTGCTTCACCTGCTGATTCACCTCCTGCTTCACCTCCTGATTCACCTCCTGCTTCACCTCCTGCTTCACCTGCTGATTCACCTCCTGCTTCACCTCCTGCTTCACCTCCTGCTTCACCTCCTGATTCACCTCCTGCTTCACCTGCTGCTTCACCTCCTGCTTCACCTCCTGCTTCACCAGCTGATTCACCTCCTGCTTCACCTCCTGCTTCACCTGCTGATTCACCTCCTGCTTCACCTCCTGATTCACCTGCTGCTTCACCTCCTGCTTCACCTCCTGCTTCACCTCCTGATTCACCTGCTGCTTCACCTCCTGCTTCACCTCCTGCTTCACCTGCTGATTCACCTCCTGCTTCACCTCCTGCTTCACCTCCTGCTTCACCAGCTGATTCACCTCCTGCTTCACCTCCTGCTTCACCTGCTGATTCACCTCCTGCTTCACCTCCTGATTCACCTCCTGCTTCACCTCCTGCTTCACCTGCTGATTCACCTCCTGCTTCACCTGCTGATTCACCTGCTGATTCACCTCCTGCTTCACCTCCTGCTTCACCTCCTGATTCACCTCCTGATTCACCTCCTGCTTCACCTGCTGCTTCACCTCCTGCTTCACCTGCTGATTCACCTCCTGCTTCACCTCCTGATTCACCTCCTGCTTCACCTCCTGCTTCACCTCCTGCTTCACCTCCTGCTTCACCTGCTGATTCACCTCCTGCTTCACCTCCTGCTTCACCTCCTGATTCACCTCCTGATTCACCTGCAGCATGTGAAACTGTGGGTTGTACTGCTTGGGCTTGACCTCCACCTGTCCTCCTCCGTCACACTCTCCTACATAAACACACTGTGCTAAACAAGAAAAAAGACTTCATGAAACTTTTTATCAAAATAGATTTATTAACAGGAAAACGGGGATGTAAATATTTTATAGTGCAACATGTATGTTATATTGACACAGTGTAAAAGGTTTGTTAAAGATCATCTCAGAAGCAACAACAGAAACATGAAAAAGGCAACCAGTAGACAAAGTAAAGCACCCGGTACAACACACCTGAAGAACACTCACCACGGTGTCTTTAAACAGGAAACAAATCAGAGTTGGCAGTGGTGATACTTCAATCACAATATTTACATCCTCATACAGATCAACACAAAGACTAGTCACCTTTAATTCAAAACTACAAACATGAGCCAGGAGAAGTTCACAGCACTGATGATGATTACAGTAACTTGATCAGGTGGACAGACGTCTGTCATCTGGTTAATGTTGGTTTTTCAAAATAAAAGGCTGGTAATAAGTGTAACTCACGAGGATCAGGAGACAACTCATCATTCATTCTTTAAGTGCATCTGAGGAACACCTTTAATAACGTCTCCATAAGGTAAAGTAATGGCCATGTGAAGGTTTGAGGCAACACTGCAGACACGGGACTTTGTACCAATCAGAATCCAGCATGATGAATGACATCACTTTCATCGACTTCACTGTAAAATGTCATGAATAAATAACTACAGGAATGAATATCTGTTCTTCTGAATCGGCATTTTTTCAAGTGTAACATTAAATAGGTTTGACTTGAAATCAATTCTTCTTCACCTTTCTTAACGCAGACACATCGCAGACATGTCAGTAAATGAACTCTTGTCAGCACAGCTTGGTGTGTAGGCTGCTGCAGCGATGGAGAACATATACAGCCATCAGTAAAGTACCGACTCTACACTGACCTCTCGTTTCATTTGTCAAGTCAAGTCAGGACTCTGACCCAACGGCAGGAATCAATTCACCTCCTTCTCATTACATGCCTGTCTGCTTTTAACAAACTCTCTTTAAGCAGTGGAACAAAGTCCAGTGATGTTTGTAAAGCTAGTCATCATCGTTACTATCAGATCATCAATTTAAAATGAAATCAAACATTTGAATTTTAAATATTACAGAAGAGAAAATGACGATTATTCTGATTTCATTTTCATTTACCCCTGAAAAAAGAATCCCTCAGGTAACCATGGTGACAGTTGAAGGAACAGTCAAACGTTAGCAGCTTTGAGCCCCCTTCTTATTACGAAGGAATCATTTATATAAACATCAAGTTGTTTACAATTATCAACAGATATCTTTGAAATCATGATCACATTATTACTCACATCACAATAAGATTTAGAGTTTTATAAAGAAGGGCTCAACAGGTTAAAAAGCTTTTTCTCTGTGTATCTCATCGTATTGCATCTTCAGTTTTCTACATTTATGTTCCACAGCTTGTTTTTCTGTCAGTGAAAAAAGCAGCCAGATAAAAACAAACTCCCTTTTTTTGTGATTTAAAAAACTCTGTGATATAAACAGCTGCATCTTTTTCAGCACCGGAGTCAGTGACCCATCTGAAAGAATTAATCCTTCTGGGAGCTGTCCTTATGGTCCTGGCCCTGACGTTCTGAGGTTCTGGACCAAGCAGCGAGAAACCTCTTTGTTTGTTAAATGAGAGTAAAGGTGGCACTGAGCTATCAGAAACAACCACGAGCTGTTTACTTTATAAAGTGCAAGCTGACGCTGTGATGAAGAACCACATCATGTAGAGAGGATCTCAACACTGAACATCTGACACACAGGAGGGAACATGAACAATATGTCCCCTCATCATTGCACTTAAAGGTAACACACAAAGCCCTCTCCATCCTGTCACTCTCCACTCTGACATTTAGAAAAGGATGACTTTGTTAGCCACAGTGCTGGTAGAACTGTGTTTAACACCACAAAGGTTTTAAAGTGTTGCACATGTGGGGCTGAATCATGGATCACGGCTTTACTACTCTGTGTTACACTTCATAAAACAAACAGATCCTTTCAACATGACGAGGACAACCTGCATGTTTGTGACTGTCTGAATACAAACTGTTAAAGTCCAGCCTCTGTGTGTGTGTGTGTGTGTGTGTGTCTTTATGTACTTATTACATTTAAATGGATGGGGTATGACTCTGAGTCTGAATCGTGTTCCCTTTAGTGACATGCCTACAGGTTTCAGGTTCTAACATGACTCTGGGTCTGTCTTTAAAGATGATAAAACACTTATTTACAGTTGAGGAAGCTTTAAAGCAGCTACATGTAGGAATTGTAGATGATGTTTTGTTCTTTAATCTGGGAAACACAGGACACATAACTGGATACTGTTTAGTTTGATCAGCTTGTTATTGAAACACTTTGATTCATCTGCCATACTGGAGTTTGTTAAATGTTTAGAGAGGTTTAGAGATCAGCAGACATCTTATCTCACTCTCTCTCTGTCACGCCTCCTGATACATCATCAGAGTATTAAATGATCCTCAAACATCCATGACACACCAGTGTCATTTAACCAGAAGTCTAACTGAGGTCCATCTGCAAATCAACACGCTGTAATTAATGGTGACAAAGATTTAGGAACAACTGGAATAAGATATTGTTCATGTGTTATTTTTTTTTTAAGTGTGATTATTGTCTCGTCCAATAACACACCTCCAGGAACTCTTACACAGATCAGTTCTGGGAATGAGCAGATTCAAAACAAATGGTTCAAAAATACATTTCAGCAACAGGCAGTACAACAAATGTGCATGCAGGAGACCCTCAGCGTCTGCACTCTGGGGGGGGAGGGGGTTGTGCAAATATTCAAACATGTCAGGCGACAGAAGCTGTGCCCGCTGAGGCCGTCTGACCTGAACGTTGTTTTGGTCACTCTGGACAGTTTGTGCTGCTGATGTTAATGGTCTTTGACTTTGGAGTGAAATCTCTCCAGTAAGGCTCTCAGGATGTTCCCTGGGATCTGCTGGTGCTGGTCTATCAGAGACTGGACCGCCTGCTGCACCTGCACAGACAAAGACAACAAACAGAGTCAGATCAGTGGTAGGTGGTCGTAGCAGCGCGTACAGAACACATCTGTTTTAACATCTGGTATAATGATTCATGTACATCTGTTCACGTGTGTCACCTCATCATCCGTGGTCATGTTCACTTTGATTTGAGCTGCAGGTTCAGCTCTTAACCGCTGCCATGAGCACAGCTCTAACCAATAATTAAATCAATAAAAAAGTCAACCAAAGTCAATATTCTGTTTAAAGTTGGTGATGTCCTAAGAGAGGAAGCCGTGTAATAAGTGAGCAGGTCTGGTCCCTGTCGGGGTTCAGTCCCTGATAACAACCTGCTCACTCTTCATTTCCCATCACATTATCACCAGAAAAGCTTTTGTTTTATTTTTAGTTCAACATCTAAACTTTTTAAGCTCCGTGTTAAAAACACACACAGAAGAATGCAGGAGAAAAAGCACATCAGGCCATCAGCCTTTAGTGTTCACCTTCACTCCAGACCAACGCGGTTATTCAACCTGCTAGAAGTCTGGTTAATAAGGTGATTTTACTTTGAAAAACCTTCAGGTACCTTAAGACAGGCGTCATGTGCTGCAGGCTAAACTGCAGCTTCTACTTGCTTGCTTCTTTACTTAAATCATGGAGACATAAGCTGGAATAAAAGGTTATCTGAGGGGTTTTAAAGTCCAGCTGAAGGAGTCCTGAGCGGCTCTGAACATAGAAGACAAGCTAGTTCTCATAACTTCATATTAAATCATCTTGATTCTCCTGATTCATTTCAGATCTGATTGGGGTTCAGCCAGACGTGATCAGATGATAAAAGGTCAAATTGATCATCGTTGGTGATGCACAGCACAGATTATTATTATTATGATTCATATTATTTGAGTTGTATTTTGCCAGTTGTAAAACTGAACACTGTGATATAAAGTGATCAGTTAAAGATCAATGATTTAAAAGCCCAAACCAGCACAAGACGATGTGGTGCCTTTTATTTGATCTAGGAAGCCGAAAGTTCAGAGATGCCAGTCGGACATGTCGTCAGGAACGCCCCCGAAAACTCTAAATCCAAGATGGCTGCTCCGTGCATCAACAGTGAAGTTTAAGCTGTACAAGATGTTTATAAACGTTGTGTTTGTGTTTGTGTAATTAAATCAATCACATCGATAGTATCATGTTCTGTTGACATGTTGCGTTCACGTCGTGTGTTGTTGTCTCCTGCTGTTAGCTAACACAACAAAGCTTCTCCTGAAGGTGTCCATGTTGATTTTCTGACTTTTTACAAATTGGTAACTGAAACACGTTGGACTTCTTTCCCCGCTCAGACATCTGACTGACACCTCTGAGCAGTATCTCACTCACTTTCTCTGCTAGCTCTGCAGCATTTACATTGGGGTCGTAGGGGATCGGATCACCGAGGAAGGTTCGAAACTTCACAGGAAATCCTCCATAAACCGGCGCTGCAGGGAAACGAAACCTCTCATACACCCAGCGATAAAATCCTGGATGGAAAAAAACAGAGAGACACGGCATGTTCCATGAATATCATATTTATATATATAAGAAAGGATTCAGATGAAGGTGAAGACAAAGGAGACATTTAACCAACAGATCAACACCCCCTTGTGTCAGCTCAGCACCAAAGACTGTTTTAGTGGACTCTGTTATAAAAGAGAAGTCGATACAGACGTGTACTAAACCTGACCAGCAGGGGGCGAACTCCCCAAAAAGAAGTTTTTTTACTGCATAGACGCAGATGAGAAACAATGAAAATTTTCCTTGTGAGATGATGGTCTAACTCATGATGTTTGTCTGTTTGGAGTAAATGGATGATACATCAGAGTAAACTGAAGCTTCCTGTAAACCAGGAAAGAGATGTCACACTTTGTCCACATGGGGTTACTTCTACTCACACAACAAGCACGGTTCAGTCGCGGCTTCTCAAACTAATAGTTGACCATGGCTACACAAAAACACAATGTCTACTTCCACTACTGTGGTCACAACACTCTGCTCAGAAAGCTTTCTTTATCTCCCAGAAAACTGCAGGTCTGCTGAAACTCTCAGCTCTCTTAAATCCATGTTGAAGACTCACCTGTTTACAGCTGCCTTTCAATAATAAACAGCTTTAATAAGATTTAAAAGTTTAACTCTTTTTATATTTTTACTTCAATTAATTTCATTGTAATTATTTTTATTTGAACATATGTTCAGATTTAATAATTTCAGTGATTTTTAAATGTTCTATTTCAATGTTTCTTTTCTTTCCTCTGTTATGATGATTTTGATGTCTTGTGTGAAGCACTTTGAATTGCCTTGTTGTTGAAATGTGCTATAGAAATAAACTTGCCTTGCCTTTAAGTTTGATGTTCTGACTGTTTTTGAGTAATAAACATCATTTATGTGTATCCAAAAAGCCTGATTTCTTATTTTCTCTCCCAAAGCCCAATAATTGTGAAGAAAAGGAGACACTTGTCCTACATTCATTTTGACTCAACATCACATCTATCTTTGTAGAAACACTCAGGAACAGAGCTTCTCTTTGGACTATGGAGGACATACCTCATGTGTCACTACACTCCCAAACAACACAAAAACATCTCTGATCTCTTTCTCTAGAGCTCTGTCTCCTGTGTCGGGATGTGTACCGGCTTCTAAACTTACTTAAATTTCCCAGAGATCTGAAGCCTTCCCGCAGATTCTGAGTGAACATCGGAATAACTGGCTGAAAAAAGAAACAAAGGGTTAGAGAGACTCTGCACGCAGACAGTGCAGCAGGACATTCCTTTAGATGGATGGAGGTATTTATTCAAGGAGTTCAGTCAGAATTGGCGGCTGCAATAATTCCAAACACATTTGGAAACACTGCAAACTCATGTGAAATCAAATCTAATTTATAAGGTGAATATGATCTTTCATGGACTCCAGACTGAAACATTAACTAAAGCACATATAGATTAAAGCAACAAAACGCACCACTTGAGAGTCGATGGCGACCTGCGCGAAGCCTCTGCGTTTGCCCCAGAGAAGAGGGTAGGTCTCATCGCTGAACAGAGCCTCCCGCACGCCACCGGGAGAAATCCCCAACAGGTGACCGTTCTTCAGTGCTCGCACACATTCCTCCTGAGGACCGTGAATCACACTGAACACCTCGCACAGCAACTTAAAACCTGCAGCAGAGGTAGAGAGAGAGAGCGGGAGACAGCGTGAGGAGGTTAAGAGAGGTTAGTGATAAAGCTGTCATTTAAAAAGGAAACAAAAAACACACACACAGAAAACAAAAAAAGGTAAACAGAAAATATAATGAGGCCAGTTGTATCTGATGGGATTGTATGAGTATGCATGTGTGTGTGTGTGTGTGTGTGAGACCTGGGATCTTGAAGAGGAAGTGGTCCGCTACAGAGTGGCAGGTCCGGCCCTTCTGGATGATGACACTAGCCAGGAAGTAGTAGTAGTCTATTGGAATGGCTCCATGATAGTACACGATCAGTGCTGGTCCTTTGTCTGGGATCTTCTCCATCCCATGAATCTCATAGCCTGGGACAACAAGTGACACACGTTTAAAAGAAACTCCTCTGTGGGGGTTTTCTGTAGTCCCACTTTGAAACATGTGACCCCAACGAGCCACAGGCGAGCGGGGCTGTTAACCACTTTAGGTCAAACTAGGTCAACTACTCATGTGACTATCCAAAGAGGCTTACATGTGTAGCTCTGTCCACCTTTCAGTTAGTTAGTATAAAACTGAAGATGTCTCTGGTAGGACAGGTGAAATGTCTTCAAGACGACTGACATCAAACACATACACATTCCAATGTTCATTCATTGTTAAACACTAACCAATGTGGAGATTTTTAAAACATGTTCAGCTTCAGTACAGAAGAAGCCTGAGGAGACAAGATGAACCCTAACTATAGGAGCCATAATGTGTATTTTTACCTCTGTTGATTATTTGTTATGTTTTGCTTCTTATTTGGGTTTGATATCATTTCCAGTAATTAGCAGTGGGCGTGGCTTGACTTTGTTTTTAACCTGTGTGTGGCGCGAGGCAGACAAAGAGGGGTTTGAGTGGGGTTTTCCTCATTGTCATCAATTATCATCCTCTTTTAACCTTTTGATTAGAATTATGTTCACTCTTTTGTTTTAATAAATCAACAAACTTATCTGGACTTTGATTTTATTTTGATAAGAACGAGTCACAGGTACAGGACACTCAGTCTCTGTGCGGCGTTCCCCAATTAAAGCCGCCCACAATACTGACTTTAGTGGAGTTGTGTTTCACCATCAAGCTTTGAATAACATATAGTTGGGTCCAAAACCTCAATTCTGTGACCATTCTCTGGCTCAGATATTTTGATGATTGATTTGACTTCTATGGACCCTTTAGAAAAAAAATTAGCCCCCAGGTCCCTTAAAACTGAAGTTAATGAACCAAAGGATGATGGTGGTACTGATGGGGCATCTTTCTCTTTTTATGAAATGGACTTTGAGCTCCTTAATCACATACCCTCAGAACTTTTCAAATCAATGTGACACTTTTTTTTAATTTCCCTTCTTCACAAGCCTGCAGCTCAACATCAACAATGACATGACGGTGTGCAGTTTTTCCTTTTTGTTCTGTTCAGGTGATATCACCTTCTGAACACACAGCATGTCAAATAAAGCCCAGTGTCTTACCATGCCAGATGGCTCCATGTCCGTCCCACAGAGTAGCCAGAGTCTTCCTGGCCCCGTCCCACAGGTTGTTGCAGTAAGCTTCCCTCAGTTGATTCTTCCTCTATGGTTTCAAAAAAAAGAGTCAGGAAAGTTCTGAGTGATACACGGTAAGAAATCAAAACTCTAACTGATGACATTTAGGAGCAGTTTGGAATGTGTCCCAGGATCTTATCAATGTCATCAAGCTTTAGTCACACTGCACGCCCGAGTAGTGCATGTGCATCGCATGTTTTGAATAGCAGCCGCACAGCGTGCAGTTTCATTCATGTTACACATAACAGCTGTGTGTGTGTGTGTGTGTGTGTGTGTGTGTGTGTGTGTGTGTGTGAGGATGAAAGCTCTTAATGTACAGTCCCTTTAACATTTCTCTATTCATATAAATGTTACACATTCAGACATGACCAGTCGATAACAGAGCGACTATGCTTCACTTGTTATACCCGTGTGTCCCACAGGGGGGCGCAGTATCATTGTGAACTATGAGGAACGTTTCAGTTATTTAGCACTGTGTGTCTGTTTCCTGCTGAATGACTAACAGAAATGTGACTGATCACTTTAGAACATCCAGAGAGGGACTCATCTCTCATGTTACACTGACAGAAGATTTACAGAACCCTGCTGTTGATTCTTCTTCTTGAGGTAAATCTGTTTATTACATAATCAGGTTTTTATTGATGCACAGAGAGACACAAATCAAACTGTATGATTGCTTGTTCATTCTTTCTATTTTTGGCAGTCAAATTTCTGCACTTTTTATTTTTTTGGGATGTATCGAGAGTGAAAAAAAACAACTACAAAAATGACAAAGCAAGTCTAAAAGTGACCCTTTTTTTGTATTCCTCCTGGGTGAATTTTTGTATTATTATTTATTTTGTTAGATGCTACATCTGGCATCAGAATGCATTATTTAGCACATTTTATTTCATCACAAAGAATTTTATTTTGGAGAGATTCTTGAGGAGCAATGAAGTGCCATGTTAAAGAAATGTTTAATAAATATTGAAATGTTAACAAGAAATGGTTTGATATCCTTATTGTGTGAATAGTTACATTGATCAAGTAATGTTAAATCATCGTTAACTGAAAAATTAATTGTTAGATTAATCATTAAATTAATCGAAAAAA
>NC_089198.1:32753756-32783756 GCF_963930695.1 Labrus bergylta | reverse complement strand
TTTCTGTGTCCAGGGATCGGGAGCTGTATCGCTCTGACAACAGATTGCTCTGCCTTGACCTGGCTGACTCTACAGTGGGAGGTATGTTATGTCCACCCTCACACCCTCACTGACCTTGTTCCCGCTAAATCTGTGAGTGCTCAGTGCTGTCCCACAGTCCAGTCCTCAAAGTGCATGAGAGATCCCTCGCTGACTTTTGGAGCATGGGCATGTCTGCAGACTTGGCATGTGGGAATAGTTCATAGCATATGGTTCACAGGGAAAGCCATAAAAACCTTAAAATATTTTTTTTAAAAGGGAGAGACGGTAAAAAAGCAGGAAGGTGACATCACACTCTACCAAAAAAGTACATTTGGAAACTCCAGCTAATTCAGAAATCTACTGCAAGTCTATTTAAAAAAAAAACAAGAGACAGAGAGCATATAAGTCCTGTTATATATAAGCTAAGATAAACCTTTATGTATCCCACAGTCAAGAAATACACATATTAAGTAGAAGTCTTTATAACAGCCAGGGCTGTGAGTGAGTAAAATCAAAAATGACATCGTGCTGTCCCATTGAAAATCTGGAGCCCGTGCAGCCTCGTGCACTCGATCACTTTCCAGGTTAGGTCAATGTAGTTGGTACTCAGGCTAGGGCTGGGCAATATATCAAGTTTTTAAGATATATCGATATATTTTCAAACAAGATATTGGGTAAGACAATATGGTTAATATGGATATAGTTTATGTTGCATTAAAATAACGTTACAGAGGTGCCAGGTCGCCTTTTCCTCATCTCACTGATGATGACTGTCTGTCCCTCTTAACCCTGCTCCTCCTCTCTCTCTCTCTTTTATTGTATTTAAGGAACATTTTTATTTTAGAATGTTACTTTTTAAATTCACAAACAGGTAGTTTATTTTCCATGTGTTTCACTGTTAATAATATACATATCGATATATATTGAGTATCACCATTCAGCTAAACAATATCAAGATATGAGTTTTGGTCCATATCACCTAGCCCTAACTCAGGCTGTTCTGATGAGCTGCGCGGGGAGTGACTCCATCTGTTTAGTTTTGTAAAGAGTGACCGACACTTCACTAGTCAACAGTGACAGGAAACACTAAAACACCTCCTGTACCGAGTCCCTTAATGTGCACAGGAGAATCCTCTTATTTTGAATATGAAACTGTTAATCTAGGTTTAACCTGCTGAATTTTATGAGCATTTTCAAAATGAGTGGTTGTTAAAGTTCTACCTCTTCATTTTAGATGAATGACTTTTCATGCACTATGGTTAGATTATTAGTGCACAGGGTTCAGAGACAACTACTGGGTACACTTTATAATCATGAAGTGAAAGTCATCGTAGTTGGTCGAGAGCGAGACAAAGAAGCAACATAGTGAGAACGATGGCTGTTAAAAGAAGGCTTCATTTAAAATACATTTTTCTCCACTAACAGAAACGGATGAGGAAGAAGAAGAGGAGGAGGAGGATGAAGAGGCTCTGTTGATGGCCAGCATGGGTCTGCCTCTGGCCTTTTCCAGTTCCTCCAGGCAGAGGAGAGAGGTCGGTTCAGTGATGTCTCATAAAATAAAGATGCCAATTAAAATGTAGAATATGTGACATTTCAAACATGAATTTAGCAGATATACATTACAAATACAGTGTAACTTAATATTTGAGTAGTGGCTCTGTAAGAAAGAGAGAAGTCAAAGTCCACACTGTGTTCACACTGAAGAGATATTATAACATATTGTACTTTGAAGAAATACATGTGAACCGACATGTTTGGGGTTGATCTTCTGACTGAATGTTTCTGGTTACGTGACAGAACAGAAAGCCTGCTGCATGCTGGGTAGAAACAGCAGCTGAGGAGGAGGAGGAGGAAGCTGAACAAGATCTACAGGTAGATGACACAGGTAAGACAATGAGCTCATATTAACTTCCTGTAGTATCTCAGGCAGAGCTGCTCGTAGCGTCTGGCTTTAAAGGAAGAATGTGCAACATGTTCCACATAAATAAATCATAAAGTCTATCCTGTGTAAATGTGTCTCTGAGTCCTGACTGTCTACAATGAGGGAGAAGCTCGAGTCCCGCTGGCTGTGTTGTTGTCAGAGTCATGTTTACATGGATGGGACGGCCGGCTCCTCCCCTTGTGTATAAAAGCTGTTTTAGTCAAGAACTAGAGAGAAGAAGAAGAACATACTCACTGATTATTTGGATGTTAGTAAGAGTTTTTAGATCACGATCATTCTGTGTCAGTTTACATGAAATGTGAAGCTACGAGCTAACTAAAGAGCGCTAACATTAGCATGCTAACACAACAACGTGAAGCTACGAGCTAACTAAAGAGCGCTAACATTAGCATGCTAACACAACAACGTGAAGCTACGAGCTAACTAAAGAGCGCTAACATTAGCATGCTAACACAACAACGTGAAGCTACGAGCTAACTAAAGAGCGCTAACATTAGCATGCTAACTCAACAACGGTAAGCTACGAGTTAACTAAAGAGCGCTAACATTAGCATGCTAACACAACAATGCAGGACACAGGTGGCCGCAGCTCGAGCCGAGGACAAGTTTGTCCGCTGTTTGCAGTTAATGGTGTTTAATTATTGTGCATTCTAACTAATAACTCCTTCATGTGAAGGTGAGTGGAGGGGGGGTTGGAGGGGGGGTTGGAGGTGTGTCTCTGGAGGAGAGTGGTGACTTCAGTATGGAGGAGGCGTGGCCAAACAGCAGTTTTTTGTTTAATGCTGGGGCTCAAGGGCGTCATCTACTGGATCAGAAAGTCGCACATTCTTCCTTTAAGTAGTCTGTGCTGCAGCAGCTGTGATTGAATATCTAACCGTAAGAATCATCATTAATGTCAGATGTTAAAGTACAGAGATGATCATGTGATCATTGGAAATGTAAAAACCTTTTCTGTAGCTCTTAATCTTTAAAGTCACTTTTAGAAATGAGGATCAAATGTTTACCTTGGTAAGTGATTACAGTGACCGGGACCAGTGGTTAGTGTGCGCGCCGCATGTACAGAGGCTGTAGTTCTAGAAGCGGGCGGCTCGGGTTCAAATCCGTCCTGTGCCTCCTTTCTTGCTATGTCATTCCACACTAACTCGCTCCCTCGCTATCCGACCCTAACCACTGTCCTGTCCTGATAGGCGTCCAGACCTTTCCATGCACATGTGCTAGTGACTGAAAGCATAGTCAGAACATTGTTAGATAGTCTCTACATGTATTGACTGGCGGGGATGGTTTCCAGGAGTCAGGGTCAGTCCTGAATCCCTGTCTGGGTTTCTGCTGCTCTACATTATCCCTCACTTATTATGTTAAAAGCATTTATTGGCTCCTGTATTCTGACGATTGTTATGAAGCACATGACGTGATGATGTCATTTGACACTGTCTTGTGATCTCTCAGCTGATCAGAAGGAAGAGAGTGACCCACTGGAGGAAGGAACAAGAGGCACCCAAGATGCCGGCTGGGAAGCCTACTGGGGTAAAGTGGACTCCTGTGGTCTTTACAAACCTTAATGATGTAGATCTGTGCTTATTTGTATTTACAGCAGGTGAAGGAGAGCTGAACACGAGCACTCACTGGAGACATGTTGTTGATGTCCACCATACAGAGAGTAAACAGGGTCATACATGGTATCACTGAAAATCAAACCCATTCATTTTGGATGTTTATTCATCGGACATATTCAATCAGACTTGTAAACATATGTCAGTCATTGTTGGTAGTCATGGACGATATAGGCAAGGCAAGGCAAGTTTATTTCTATAGCACTTTTCAACAACAAGGCAATTCAAAGTGCTTCACACAAGACATCAAAATCATCATAACAGAGGAAAGAAAAGAAACATTGAAATAGAACATTTAAAAATCACTGAAATTATTAAATCTGAACATATGTTAAAAAAAAAAAGTAATTACAATGAAATTAATTGAAATAAATAAAGTAAAAATAAAAAAAGAGTTAAAAGTTACAGTGCAGAGTAAAAGTTTAAAATCTTATTAAAATTGTTTAATGAAAGGCAGCTGTAAACAGGTGAGTCTTCAACCTGGATTTAAAAGAGCTGAGAGTTTCAGCAGACCTGCAGTTTTCTGGGAGTTTGTTCCAGAAATAGGGAGCATAGAAACTGAACGCTGGTATACTAATATAATCATGTATGAGAGATCACTATAATGAATATATCACTTAAGTTACCCTTCTTATGAACAGACTCAAATAATACAAAACATCTTTAGATGCCATTTTTAAAACTTAAAGGATAAAAAACATGACCTTAACTCTCAGAGAAACATCTGGACTCACTAGAGCGGCCGTGTGTTACATGATACAAGGTGACTGTCTGTAATCAAAAACCTTTTCACCTCTGAAGTAAAGTTTTCATTTGTGTGTGTGTGTGTGTGTGTGTGTGTGTGTGTGTGTGTGTGTGTGTGTGTGTGTGTGTGTGTGTGTGTGTGTGTGTGTGTGTGTGTGTGTGTGTGTGTGTGTGTGTGTGTGTGTGTGTGTGTGTGTGTTAAAGCTCAACAGGGTGAAGCGCTGCTCTGGAGCAGCTGGCTGCAGCAGCATCCACAGACAGATCATGTGTCTACAGAAGCAGCAGCAGCTCCTTGGGATGACCCAGACACGAGCGCTGCATGGGAGAAACATGCAGCAGAGACATACTACTCCTACTGGGAGCAGTACTCATACTGGGCCTCACAGGGCTGGAGCACCGAGCTGACCGGCTGTGAAGGTACAGAGACCTGCTCAGAGGAACAGAGGGATGAGAGTGGAGCTGAAGTCCAACAGAGACAAGAGGACGATGAGGATGTTGAGACTTTGAATGATCTGCTTGAACAGAGCTGCTCATTAAAAGCAGGGGGGAGCACTGTGTCTGACTCCATGAACAAACTCTCTGATGATCCCTCTGACGGCGGGAACGATCGCAAGAGACCTGCTACCTCCTCACAGACGAACACAGCAGAGCAGAAAGGTAATAACTGTGTTTGTTTATCTGTTTCTGTGTAAAGACTCACAGTACTGTCTGCAACAACAGTCTGCAGGAAGATGAAACGGCTCTGTGGAAGAGTTAGCGATAGCATTATTTAGACCAAAGGTTGGAGAAAGGAGGTCTGTGCCTAAAACAGCAGAACGAGGGACTGCAGAGAATCAGAATCAGATTTATTGTCCAGGTATGCTTACACACACAAGGAATTTAACTTGGGTGAACTGTGCTCTCTTATGAACAGGTACAACATTAAACATCAACAATAAACATAAGAAAAGACTAATATTTACATGACTAAATAAGAAGCAGTGCAGTGGTGAATAGTGCAAAAGATCCTGAAGTAACATGATAAGTAAAATGTAGTTATGTGACAAATTGGTCAATTACAGTATTTACATAAAAAAGTGTGTGTATATTGATCATTTAAATTAAATAATATATATATACATGTATGTATATTCACAGTGACGGTTTGGTTTAGAGTCATTTCACCACGACAGGTCTGACACTCTGTGACTGTTTAGCGTTCATCAGAGTGACAGCCTGAACTCTTATAGTAGAGATGCACTGATCTACTTTTCTTCAGTTTTTATCCGACTCCGATGTATGTGTACTGATACTGATACTGATCCAGATATTATTTTGAATCATAACTAATATTATTATATTTGTTGTTGGTATCATGTGTAAGGTTTCACACAGCTGTAGTAAACCCAGCATTGATTTAGCTTATTCTAATATATTTATCTTGTATAATAATAATAATAATAATAAATCAAAATGCATACAAATTAAAATGATTCCAAGGAAATGTATTTGACTTTTGTGCCGGCTTCACATATAAACAGGAAGCAGCAACAGCTGTCAGGATTTCAAATTAAAGTTTTAAACTGAAGTGTAAGAATTATACTTTTGATCATATAGAAGGAGCTC
Source organism: Labrus bergylta (assembly GCF_963930695.1). Classification (NCBI taxonomy): domain Eukaryota; kingdom Metazoa; phylum Chordata; class Actinopteri; order Labriformes; family Labridae; genus Labrus; species Labrus bergylta. Next base: position 32,777,834 of record NC_089198.1, on the reverse strand, counting down.
TTCCATCTCTTCTGAGCGTTGTCATGGAGACGATTAGTGGACACTTCTCACAGTTCGGTCTGAGCGTCTTCAAAGTGAGACTGAAAGTGCTAAACCGTCTTTCTTGATCGGCGTCGTCTGTCCATTATCAGATTTGTAAATGATGTAGATATATCAGGCCCTGATACTGATATCAGATCTGTCCCGTCTCTACTTTTAAGCTTATTCTTCAAAGTAGAGAGAGCTTACAGTGATAACTTGAAAAGATGTGTTAATCGTGCATTTGGTGCTAAAGTCTCGTGTGCTTCGACTCAGATTCCCAGCAGGTTTCCTCCCGCTCTGACAGACAGAACGTCTCAGGTAATAAACCAACACTAGAAGGAGATGATGATGACGATGATGATGTTAACAAACCTCCAGGAGGAGGACAAGCTAAAGTCAAACGCAGGTGAGTTTAAATGTATGTGTATTACAAATATCACAAACTCACAAAGAGCTTTAAAGAGCCCATATTCTGCCCTTTTTGGGGTTCGTATATTTAATCTATGTACCTACTTTTGTATGTTCACAAAAGCTAAAGTTTGAAAAAAGTGTCTGTTTTCATGTACTGCTCCTCCTTGCTCCCTCTATGCTCTGAGTCCGTCAGCTACACTCTGTTGAGCCCACACTGTTAGACCCCACATGGGCCAAGTCTGCTCTGATTGGTCTGCCGATCCACTCTGTTGTTATTGGTCAGTTGCTCAGCACGGTTCTCGGAAATGTCCCGCCTCTTTTACCATATTGGGAATGTAGCCACTGGCTCCGTTTGAGGGGAGCATAAACATTAGCACCTTAGCACTACTGTGCTACCGCAGGCTACAGCATATCATGGGCGTGCTACAGAAGTTAATGGGCGTGCAACATGAGCTGCTGGGCTTGCCACAACGAGCCAATGGGCTTAGATCAGTGATCTCACACTGACAATGACATCGGACTGACACATTTTTATCGAGGGGGACTACATGCAGCTAATGCTACAGCTAACAGGAGGACGTAGGAGAAGCCGTGTTTCCACAGACTTTGAATTTTTGCAAATAGATGTGCCTAAACATGCACAGGACACTTGGAAAACACACTAAAGAGCATATAAAACCAGAAAAAGCAGAATATGGGACCTTTAAAGTCTTTCTATGTGATTTTTCACACTTAAATGTAATATAAATCAAGTATATCCTCTGAAAATAACTCTGTGAGTCATGACTGTCTACAATGGGTGTAACACCCGAGTCCCACTGTCTGTGATGTTTTCAGAGTTTTCAGAGTCCTATCTTCACTTTGTTTACATCGCCCGGACGGCCGGCTGACTCCTCCCCTCGTGTATAAAAGTTGTTTAATTGAGGGACTAGAGAAAAGAAGAATAACATACTGTACTCACTGCTTAACTGTGTTTCTAGATCACGCTCATTTCAGGTAAATTTACATGCAGTATGAAGATACGAGCATAATAAAGATCACTAGCATTAGCATGCTAACACAACAATGCAGCGCAAGTTGTTTTGGTTTCATGCTGGTGTTCAAGGGCGACATCTGCTGGATCAAAAAAATCACATAAAGCCTTTAAACAGCAGACATCAGAGGTAAAGGCAGATCATGTTCACATCTTTGCTTTCTTTTCTCTCCTGCTGCAGTCATGAGCTGGATTTGGAGGAAAGCCCACAGCTGACACCAGAAGAAGCGTGGAGTAGACTGGGACTCAAACACAACTCTAACCCTCTGTAAGTCTGATCCATTACTTTTCTTTACTGCCTGCTTGATCATTATGAATAACACACGAGAAGGTCTACAGCTCAGTGACTCTTACAGAACTAAAAGAGGAACATAGATCCACTGTTTCTCAACAGGCTGAGCAACGCTTTGCTATTACTAAAAAAAACATCAACGCACTACCCTGATTATTTTAACACAACTTTATTTCAAGTTTGGACCAAATCATAAAAGACGAAGAGAAAACAATCCCATCTGTGCATCACTGCAGCAAAGCTCATGTGTTTGTTTGTATAGAAGTATATCTGGACAGAGTCATCTGTCCTTCACTCCTTTTAAAGACGTGTATCACTTTTGACAAATGACTTGTTGACACTCAAATATCAAGACTTTGGTATTTATTTTGAACTCCAAGTCAAATCAGCTTTTGAAAGGATCATATTTATCCACTAATATTCCTTTAGCCATGAATTCTTTAACTCCCGTCTTACAAACATTGGTACATTTGTAAACAGGCCAGAGACCATGTGTTATCATAAGAACGGACACAGAGCTGTGTATTCTCAATGTCCAAAGAAAGCTCTTAAAGCCACACATCTTCTTAACATCATAATGGTGCTCACATAAGCCTTCTTATTCAACTCTGAATATTGTCATATTTACTGGGCTAAAAACCCGAGGTGACAGAGCTTTTACTGTGGCATGCTCCAAATCTGTGGAACAGTCTACCTGTTAATATAAGAACTGCTCAGTCCATCAACAACTTCAAATCTTTGCTTAAAACTCACCTCTTTGCTCTGGCTTTTAATACAATTTAAGCTTGACATTTTGAAATTTTATTCATGCTCCTATTTATTGTGTTTTTATTGTGTTTTTATTGTGCTTCATTCTATATGTTATTTTACTTGTTGTTTTTACTTGTGTGTTTTTTACGCTTGTACAGCACTTTGGTCAGTCAAGGTTGTTTTAAATGTGCTATACAAATAAAGATTGATTGATTGACATTTACAGTTATAGTAGATACAAAGTGTGTATTTAAATAGATTTACTGAATAAAGTGGTTACTTATTTAAATGTTTGACTTATGAGTCTGACACACGGTAGAGACTGACAGTATTTGTATGTTTGTGGTGTGAGGTGTCATGGCGTTAGCATTAACTCCGTGTGATTAAGCTCCAGAATAAATGCAGTAATGATTTTGATCAAGTGTTATTTTGTCCCTCTATGGGCACCATAGCTAAGCAACTGCACTGACCGCAGCGTCTCCCCGTAGTCACAGGGATGGAAAAGAGAATTCTTCAAAACAAACTCCCAGGTGCCTCAGTGTGGAAAGTAATATCCACCTGGAGACATCAAACGTTGACCTATCATTCTCTTTATGAACACACATTCAAAATAAAAGTCTAACAAATAGTCTTTAGAAATGAAAATAATAGAATTTCAAACATGCCATTAAAAAGTGGTCAACTTTTTAAATTATTAATCGTGATGTTAAAAAGTAATGGTCTGAAGTCTGTGGTGTAAACACATCAGAGCAGTTGTTCTACAGTAAACGTCTCCTTGAACGACGTCGTCTTTGTGTCTCAGGTTCGACACGGTGCTCAGATTTAAAGGCGGAGGCGATCAGAAGAGTCAGAGGAAGTGGCTCGACAAGAGATCCGTCTGCAGCATCAACAAACACATCCGCTTCTCAGAGACGGGCGGAGGCAACACAGAGCCCAAGATCAGCTCCACCCTCTGCAAGGTACTACAGCACGATGACACATCTCACTCATCTCTGTTCATTATGAACCTTTGATTCTTAAACTAAACATTTCAAGCACTGCTGCAAATCTTTCCTGAGATAAGGACTGACATAAATGTTTGCCTTCAAAAATATAGAAAAACTGGTGAAGCAGTGACAGGTGATTGGAGGCTCATTGGGGGGGTAGTGAAGTGAAGGCTGGCCCGTGTGGTCGGATCAAACAGAGGATCCACTGAAGCTCAAACTGCTGAAGAAGTCAGAAAGGTGTCAGAACACACACACACAGGGCCTCGACGGGTCAGAGGGGGGACTAGTACAGTTTCAGGCAGGTGCTCATAATGTTTCTCTAGCTTTGATTCTTTTCTCAAACAGCACGATGTTCATTCTGTAAATCATGACACCATTTGAAGTTAAAACAGGATAGAGGAGGCTTTTCTGATGAGCGGTCTCCAAGGCAACCCAATCAAAGCTTTGTTTTTCAACTTGTACTGGAAGACGCTGTGATGAGTTTTCTGTTCATGTTTTGCTGACAACATTTAGTTTAAAGACAGTTTTTCACCACCCAAAGATCTGAATCCTTTCACAAAGACAGAGAATTACAGATGCAGCTTCCTGACCAAGTGTCCATCTCACCTCACCTGCATGCTGAGTGTAGCCTAGTTAGCATGAGTTAGCTTTACTTACTATTACTTTAACCTAACACAAAGACAAATCTCCAAACCCTTGGACCAAAAGAACAGTTTCACTGCAAAGATGCAACAACATCTAGTCAGCATTTCTCTGTTTTTTTATGTGGCATGATCGTTCTTTGAATTGATTAAACTGGAGTTCCTCTGATGTTCAGACTGATGTTGAATCTGTATGAAGTGTAAATTTCATTTAATTTCAAACCTTTATTTATTCTCAAAAAGACACTGAGGTTTCCCTCATTTCCAATACTGTCGAGATTACAAGCACAATAAAACAAGCAACAACACATCAAACACTCAGAATCTGTGACATAAACCACTGAGATCATTTAAAACAGTTACATGGTTCAATGGTGGTGGAAGTGCACGTTAAAGGGTCACTTCACCTTTTCTTTACTGTTCTTGATCATCTCTAAAAAACATGAGTTAGTGTGATCTAAGAGTAAGAAACACAGATTTTGCTCCATACAGGGAAGCAATATTCACTCGTGTAAAAAAGAAGCATGAATTGAAAGTCTTTTAAATGAGGTGCTGCAGCCATGAAATCATATTTTAAATGTAGACTGTGTTTAATAAAATGTGTGTTTAATATATTAAATGTGTTTCTTTAACCAGGTGAAAAACTTTCTTGGAAAGAACCAGAGAGGAGCACAATGTGAGCAGAGTGAGATGGGAGGAGTGAGCACACAGGAACCCTCACATGTGGGGGGCAAAGTGTTAGAAGAAGAGACGAGGAGGATGCAGGAGACTGAAGGAAGGATTAAGGAGGCAAGGGAAGGAGAGAGCTCTGATACACTCACTCAGCCCAGAGCCTCTATGTGTGCTTCCAGTGGGACTGTGGAGAGTGAAAGGGAGGAGGAGGAGCCTGGGAGACACTTAACATCTCTAGAAACTCCTGAATTCCTCCTGCGCGACGCACCTGAAGGCAATAGTGGTAAGATTAACATCTATCAGAATGAGACATCCTGGTGACACCCCCCCAAACGTACAGTTTTCTCTGTGTGTGTGTGTGTGTGTGTGTGTGTGTGTGTGTGTGTGTGTGTGTGTGTGTGTGTGTGTGTGTGTGTGTGTGTGTGTGTGTGTGTGTGTGTGTGTGTGTGTGTGTGTGTGTGTGTGTGTGTGTGTGTGTGTGTGTGTGTGTGTGTGTGTGTGTGTGTGTGTGTGTGTGTGTGTGTGTGTGTGTGTGTGTGTGTGTGTGTGTGTGTGTGTGTGTGTGTGTGTGTGTGTGTGTGTGTGTGTGTGTGTGTGTGTGTGTGTGTGTGTGTGTGTGTGTGTGTGCAGAGTTAAATAGGAAAGATGGAAAGAAGCCAACAAAGAAGAAAAGACAGCGGAGGAGGAAGCAGCAGGTCCCAGCAGAGATGGCAGCTGAACCAGAGCTAGCCAAATACTGGGCTCAACGCTACAGGCTCTTCTCTCGCTTCGATGAAGGGATCAAGCTGGACCGAGGTCAGTCTGCACGCCACGAGCACGAGGATAAACTATCATAATCATGTCACAGTGATAACAGACAGTGCAGGTCATAGTCACAGAACTCCTGGGCGTTTATTTTTCTTCACTATCTGCTTTTTAAACATTACTGTACATATATAAACAACACAACTTCAGAAGGTCAACACTTTTTTATTTTTTATATTCAGGTCTAATTACAGATTTTCTATAGGTTCTTGTTTAAATGTCACATATATTTCTATCCCTGCACGGGTTATGTACATTTCTTGTACAAGTCTATTTTTAATTGCACAGTTTAAGTTTGATTCATCTAGGGGTATTCTTTAAATCTTTTTTTCAGGTTAATATATATGTATGTATGGGAGGTGGGGGCGTTGGTTTTGTGGTTAATTTGTAACAAATGTTTCATGTCATGTACGTCTTTGTAACCTGCTACTGGATGCTTTGAATTTCCCTCAGGATCAATGAAGTATCTATCTATCTATCTATCTATCGATCGTTCTTTCTTTCTTTCTATCTATCTTTCTATTTCCTCCCCTGCATGGCTGACACATTTCTGTGTGTGTGTTTCAGAGGGCTGGTTCTCGGTGACTCCGGAGAGGATCGCTGAGCACATCGCCCTCAGGGTGGAGCACAGCTTCCCGGACTCCCAGCTGGTCATAGACGCCTTCTGTGGGGTCGGAGGGAACGCCATCCAGTTTGCACTCACTGGAAAGAGAGGTCATTCTTCTTTATAGATCCTCTTGGGCCCGTTATAAAATAAAAGTTTTGACTACAGCTATAACTTTGAGTAAGGGTAAATTATTGAACATTACAACATGATCGTAGATAGACACCAAAGTTTACTGAACATTATGTCCATGAATAGTCATGACACGCATTACTAATCACTTAAAGGGTTGACTCATGGAAAATCATCATGATATTTCTTTTATTTTTATACTTGGTGGAAGACTTTTTGTGGCTCACCTGCAGTACCCACACAACCCACCAGGGGACCGCTGCCCACACTGTGGGAAGCACTGGACTATAAATCATCTGCTTCTAGGACTCACTGTCTCACTGCCTCTTTTTCTTTCCTCTTCATCTTCTTAGTCCTGGCTGTCGATATCGACCCGGTGAAATTGGACTTGGCGCGGCACAACGCAACGGTTTACAAAGTCGCTCACCAAATCGACTTCCTGCAGGGGGACTTCCTTCAGCTGGCCCCCCACCTCCGAGGCGATGTGGTCTTCCTCTCACCGCCGTGGGGAGGGCCGGACTACCTGACTGCTGAGGTGTTTGACATCAAGACCATGATGGAGCCTGATGGATATCCTTTGATGTTAGAGCTGTGATGACTTTAGAGCTGTTAGAAAGAAACCAAGTCTTTTAACTTTAAACTTTCTTTAAATCCCTCTGTTTGTTTTTCTGCTCCAGTTGATGTTCTATTTTGCAAAAAAAAATCAATCTAAGAAGTTCCTGCTGTGTTCACACACATTCCAGCCCCCCTCAATAACAAGCACTGCCAAAAGTAGACTTGTAGTTTTCCATTGGACAGATGAATCATTAAGCTGCTTTCACACTGATATTTACAGGAGGAGCTTCATGTGTGAACAGATGAATGTTTCACTTCACCTGGAGTTCCTCCTGCCAGCCCCCAAGAGTGTGTTTGACTTATAAAGTCAGAGTGAGCTGATGTGAGAACGCCGCAGGATATAATTAGGAGAATTCACCTGGAGCCAGTGGGGAGGGGGGAGTGATGTTTATATCCTGTGATTGGAGTCAGTGCATAGACTGTCTGCACGCCGCCGCTACAATCTCTGCACGTTTTTGAACTGCTGCATGAAGTTTCTGTCCTCCAGTTTGTTCTTCTCCACTCTGTACTTCATACTGTTGTTCACACTTCACTGAGCATCTACAGTATATAAGGGCACATTTTCTCATCACAGGGTCTCATAAAGGACTCTTTTGTTTTTTCCACTTTGCTGTTTTTTTACGTCATGTCTTACCTCAGGAGACCCCCCCCTCCTCTTTACACAAAGAAGGTTGATATCTTCATCTCCTCTCATCAATAATAATAATAAATTAGATTTATATAGCGCTTTTCTAAATACTCAAAAATGCTTTGACAGGAAACAACAAAAAAACTAAGCAAGAGTTAGTGGTTGTAGGCAGTGATGAAGAGGGAAGTTTTGAGGGATTTCTTGAAGGAGGGGAGTGTGGGGGATTCTCTGATGTTTTTAGGGAGAGAGTTCCAGAGGGTGGGAAAGCCCCCTACCCCCCCCAGGACCGATAGTTTGTCATGCAGGGGGGGACAGGAGGTTTGCATTGGCAGACCTGAAAGTGCCGGTGGAGGAGCTGTTGTTTACAACAACAATGTTTACAACTTAAAGTTCATGTTTGAAGTAGAATTATTCTGTAAGACTTTCTGGCTTCTTCCTCAACACCAGACACATTTGAGATTTTCCGTCTGGCCAAACTGATCTCAAACAACATCGTGTACTTTCTGCCTCGCAATGCCGACGTAGACCAGGTCAGTGTTTTTATATTTATTTCAAACATGCACAAAAAAGACTTAACACCTGTTTAAGACCGGTACAGACGGATTCTCAGGACACCAGGAAGATTTCTACAGTGAACATTTTTTTCACATTGAAGTGTCACCACAGTGACTCCTGTTGAGTTTTCAACCTGCTCAGGTTGCCCAGGTTCACGGCTTTAAATGTGACCATGTGACCTCATAATCCAGCTGTGTTTCTGAAGACGACTTACTCTGAAACTCAGAGTTTATTAGACGCAGTTAGTGTTTTCTGTTTTACACTCCAGCAGCTTGAGCAGCTGATTGATTACATATCATCTCCTTGCCCGTCTCTCCGCAGATCGCCTCTCTGGCCGGCCCAGGAGGAAAGGTGGAGGTGGAGCAGAACCTCCTCAACAACAAACTGAAGACTGTGACTGCTTACTTCGGCAGCTTGATCACTTCAGACGCCGAGTAACTCTGGACGCTCGACTTCATGTCAACAAGCTTCAAACCTGCGTCAGACCATGTTTCTTTATTCACTCCTCGACGTTCTGTTATTTAGATTCTGTTAAATATGAATGCATATTCTTATATTCTTTAAATGATTCTGATGATCACATGTTACAGAGTTACTGCAGGTGTTTTTTTGTACTGAACCCTCAGACTGAGGCTTTGAGAGTTTTACAATATTTCTATTTTTATCAAGTTTTAATTGTTTGTGAGAGCTAATAAATGTTTTTCAGAAAGCTCATTGTCATCATCATTACTGGTTATCAGACTATATTTGACTTTTAAGTTTCAGTTTACATTAAATCAGAATGAAGTTAGCATTGGATTACATGACTCGTACAGCAGACAAACATAACCTGGACGGTTGTTTGGGAAGCACTAATTTAGAGTTTCATAGCAAACACAAACTTTCTATTTTAAGGTTGATTCTTTTCTTCATTAAAAATCATTTTTAAAACAACCCAATAAAATTTAAAAAAAAAAACACTTGTACAAGTTTTCATCAAAAGTTTGAGCATGCAATTAGCTTTGACAATTGTATGACCTTTAATCAGCGAAGTCTTATGTCATTTATCTAACACGATGCATTACAGGGTTAACCTCGGAATTGATGTTTGCCCTGCCCACCTCCATGATGTCACACCAATGAGGGCGTGCAATTTTATTTATTGGGTTATTTATTTATTTATTAACAGCTATGGCTCAAACTAAAAGGTTTTAATTTTTATCAGGCAAGAAAGTAAACCTTTTTTTAAACTGTCACATTCAGTCTTATGTCCACATGACCCTTCATTATTGTGAAGACTAAATTATTAAAGGTCACATATGATGCAGAATCCACTTCTCCATGTTCCTCCAACTCTAATATGTGTCTCTAGTCCGTCTACAAAGCCCCCAATGATGGGTAAAGTCCATCCTCTCTGTCTTCTGCCTGCTCCACTTTTCAGAAAATATGTGCTCAAACAGGCCGTTTGGAGATTTTCCCTTCATGACATCACAAAGGGTAGTAGCCCCTCCCCCAGGTGGGTGACACTCCCACAGCTAGGTGTTTGTTCTGCCCTCTGAGTCTGCCTTCTCACCATAAACAATAGGACATGCAGCAAGAAAGACAGAGTACACCCAAGCCCTTCCAGAGAGGGGGCGTGGTCAGACACAGCTCATTTACATATTTAAAGGTACAGACACAGAAACAGCCTGTTCTGAACAGGGCTGAAATAGAGGGGTTTATAGACATGATCAAATACAGGATCAGAGTGGATTTAGAACAAGAAACTTCACACACGTTTTGAGGAGCTCTGGGACTTATTGAAGAGGAGGATATGTGACCTTTCAGCAAAAAGTAAGTCTTGTGCCATAAGATATGAACTTGTTAAGGGAGCCTGAGGATCATTAGACTATAAGAATGGTTTCCACTCACAACATAAATGTGCTTTAAACTTTGAACCGATTTCGGTCAGCTTACACCCCATGTTGTTTTTTGATCTGTCTAAAATAAGGGTGTGTAAGATTTGGAGTCATATTTTACTGATCTTTCCAACAGGAAGCGTCACAAGTTTAGACAAGAAAAGATAAATCACTCATAAAAAGAAGAAACACTTAAGCAAAGTCTTTTTTTTTTTTTTACATGTACCATGAAAAAATGTGATGCTACAGTGGCTTAGCACAAGAAGTCAGCGTGTCATTCCGTGTCAAACAGCATGCTATTACACTGCAGTGCAGTCAAAAGGAATACAAATGCAATACAATCAAATGTCAGGATGTAAGCCAGAGTTCTGAATGTGGATAACAAACATTCGTTAGCAAAACAAAATGGACTTTGTTCAAATCAAAGACAGAGACCAGGTTTTTTTAAAGGAGCACATCAGCCCGTCTGAAGAGGTAGAGTGAGTGGAGCCTCCGTCCTCCTCAGCATGGCCACTGCCACTTTATCTAAAAACACACATTTACCACGCTTCAGAAAAGTCATTACCAATCACACTCAAGTATCTGCAGCAGGGGAAACTGTACTCAGTGATGATCAGTATCAGGTTCATCTCAACACATTCAGCACAGAGACACCTGGAAGGGGAAACTGTCTCACCTCTTCTAGCTGTCTCACTCTCAGCCTCTCGTCTCACGCAGGCTGAACTAAATGTTTGTTTTTGTTTCTGTGAAAGGTGGAGAGGGCTGGAGAAGCTGCTCCCTGACAGACGCTTGTTTCAGTATTTTAATTTGTATCACATTTCACACCTTTCAGAAAGCAGGTAACAGATCTAAGTGATTGTAGTTCTATCACCTAATACAACAAAGACCCACAAAATGTATGAGGCTTTACTTTGAGCTTGAGGTGTTATCGATCTCATATCGAGGCGGTCAAGCTGACAACATTTAAAGGGTCAGAATATAAAACGCTGGAGTTTGTCATAGGTTCATTTATTGACTTTTGGTTGGCGCTAAAGGCTGACAGTTTCCCCCCTTCAGATGTCCTTTACCTCACCAGTCTCTGTCGTGTTTCACTGTGCACAGATCTTACAACATGAGCTGTCACTTTGTGAACAAACATGTCTGTTTACTTGTGAACTGCCAATGCAAACAAAAGACGAACTCTGCCTCAACGTCTGAAAGATAAAAAAACAGTGGGCGGAGCTCTAGACAGGAAACAGTTAATTCTCTAGAAGCTGAACTCATCCCAGAACTAAATCGTACGACTGCGTCGTTTAAAAAAAAAAAGAAAGAAAAAGGAGAGTCACGTTTCAGAGAAAAAGACTTCTTGAGATTAAAAAGTGGTCGATTTACGAGAAATAAAACATGTAAGTTCAAAAAGTCACAAAAGTGACTCTGAAGAAGAGAATACCACATGATGCTGTAAACCTTCAGCTGATGACCCAATCACATCATACTTTCACTAAGACTGATCGAAAAGGACAAACGAGTGAGCTCAGAGTCATGACATCATCAGAAGCATCCAGACTTTGTAAAGCATTAATGAAGAAGAAATCTGCACACCGATTTAGACGAGGTAACCAATCAAGCGGGACACAAAATATAGAGACTCCACTCCTTATTGCTCAGTCCTGGTAGAAAGTATGATTTGATTGGACCAGCAGCTGCAGGCATCATACACTCAGGTGTGTGTCATCATCAGGCGAGCTTTTCTTCAGGGTAGCGTTTGTGAATTTGGGGTTTTTAATTCTCATCTCAAAATTCTGAGTTTTTCTCGATAATGTGCGACTCTTTTTTCCCTTTTTAGTACAAACACAACATTTTATATTTGGCACCAAAAAAAGTACAAATTAAAGAGACAAGTCATAAAGAGGTAAAAACGCTCTAAAGTCATTCAGCACGACGGAGTATTACAGCCACGTTAAAGAAAAAGACTTCTAAGATTTGGAGGTTAAAGTTTAAAGGTTCTTTCTTTACAGCCTCAGTGATCATAATGTGCAGACAGTATGAGCATTATCAGAAGTGTTCCAAAGACACCAGCGTTTACTACGTCACTGAGTTTAAATGATGCTTAAGATCATTATTTGAGCTGATGTGTCAGTAAATCACAGAAACAAACCGAATCAATTCACAGCCTTTAAAACGCTTTTGGAAATGTGCAGACTCAACATCTGCAGTAAATGTTTAGAGTCATTACAACTTTATTCTGATTATGGATCTTTGAGCGCACACAACGAGCTGGATCTGTCAGATATGTTATTTTTTCTTCTGCGGCACCTGATACTCCGTCAGAGTAATGACAAATTAGAAGCTCGTAGAAGCAAAATTAATTCAACATTTGTGACATTTTCATTTTTCTCGTCCTCAGTCCAAGTCATGGCTACGTCTCCTTTACAGACAAGCATGCCCCCCCTTACACACACACACTAAATCTCCTGTCTTAAGGCTAAAATGAAGCTTTGTTTTAACGCTAATCAAAATAAGGCAAACGACTGAAAATAAGTTTTAAGTGTTGAGCTTTGCTACAGGCGTCGAGTGCATTGATGATGCAATGACATCACAGCACGTTAAACATGAAGGCATGGAGATAATCAACCTGAATGGAAACAAAAATAAACAAAAAAAACGTTTGTGAAAAAATATAATATACTTAAATATGAATAAATAAATATAATTGTGGCGTAAAATAAATAAAAAATAAAAGCTTATGAACACATTCATCCGAGGCCTTCATGACATCACCAGCTGAGGCCGTCATCCCACCGCTCGTCTTCTGCTCAGGCTCCGCCCTGCAGCACCGCGCCCTGTGCTTTAATAACACCATGGTGTCCGTAAAACGTAAAAGAATAAACCCCGTCCCCACACCCCTGGAGGTTTCACAGGTGGTCTCCTCACTACTACGCCCCTATGTTTAGAAAACTACATACATCCTAACGTCATGAGTCCGTGTTGCTGAGGGAGCTTCAGATAAACCACTCCTTCTTACTCTCGTCGATGGTTTCGGTGAAGGCAGGGTCGTTGACGATGATCGCTGCATCGGCACAGTCTGCTGACTCTGCCCCCTTAGCCTCATTTGTGTGGTAGGAGCCTTTATGACGGAACAGGTGGCGGATCACAAACACCATGATGCCGAGGACGGTGAAGATCACCATGGAGATGATGCCTGGAAGCAAAATGAAAATGCATTTCAGCAAATTTGAAATGTGGTGACAATCTGTTCACACTCCTACCCTCAGGCCGGAGGTACAGAAGTGTTAAATGCAGGACCTCCAGACTCAAGAACTCTTTCTTTCCCACTGCCGTCCGACTCCTAAACAACTGACAGGAGTGTAACAATCACAAACTACCTCATGCTCAGTTTGCACATATTACACTCATTTTTTGCACAGTTTAAATTTTATATTTGCACTCTACTGCCTTCAAATTGCCTTTTTTATCTATATTTTGTATATTTGTATATATTATTATTGTTTTAATTTTTTTTTTTTATTTGGCTATGTTTAATTTTAATATGTTATTGTTGGCATTCATTGTGGACAGCAAAGAAATAATTTCATTGTACAGGAAAACATGTTTCCTACTGTGCACATGACAATAAACATTTTGAATTTTGAATCTTGAATCCAGGTACTGCACCATTCCTATTAAGACCTGACCTCTTTAAGTCCACACTCCAGTTTCTAACACAGCCTTACTGATATATATGTGTAGTCTCTAATCATACATCATAACCAGAAAGAGATTTACCTCCAACTATTGCAGAGTTGCGGTCCACTTCATCACTATTGGCCTTGTCCTCGTTGAAGGGGAAGACGGCTCCAGCTGAGAACAAAAACAAACAGCGTTATAGAAAACTCTGCACATTCAAATAATGACCGTTTCCTCTGAACTGTTTTAATCTCTCTACCAGCTTCTATGTGCCACGGGTCGCTGGCCGAGGCCATGGGGGAGATGGTCAGGGGTGAGGCGCCACAGTTGGATGGCACCAGGATCCCATGGGTGCTGACGGGCGCCGCCATGCCCGAGCGCAGAGCGGCTTTCAGCGGAGCCACGCTGTTCAGCTGAACTCGTGACAGGCAGCCCACGAAGCCGGGCGTGTTGTAGCGCTCGATCAGGATGGGATCTATCTGACCCGTTTCTACAAAAAAGAGAGAACAAGGTTTGAACTGCTCCAACACTTTTAGACTTCTATAAAACTCTTCAGCAGCAACACGACTGAAACTTTTTCAGGACTCAGATTGGAGAAAACCTTGAACCTTTCGACTGAAACATAGCCAATCATTGAAGACTTCTGGACTTGAGCTTTTACAGATACAGATATTCTTGGAGGCTCAAAACACATTGAAAAGTAAAAATTTTGCACTGGTTATGCTGGGCTACCACCCAAAAACCCCTTACTGGCTAACTTTCTGCCACCAGTTTGGCTCCGCCCACCAAACACATCATCATGTGACCAGCGTGGTCTATCAAAAACCATCCCATCTACGCAGGAGCCACACACATACTTCCACTCATCAGAATACTTACCAAAGACTTTCCCAAGAAATATACTCTTGATGGAGTTGAAGTGAGTGTCGGAGGCCTCAGGGAGAGTGTGTGTGGACACTGGGTAGTGGTCCAGCTAGAGGATGTGGACACAACAAAAGGACATGTTACCATAAACACAGATACTGGTTCACTTCTCAGTAACAAGCTCTGACAGGCCAGGAACTCCATCTCCAACCACCACTGAGTTTTGATGTTTGTATACATTCAGGACTGAACTTTTAAAAGCCTTCTTAGTACTCTAAACTGATCACAGTGATTCACAAGACTCTTACAAGCTTTCCATGAAATGTGACTCATCAGGATGGATCTATTTCACCTTTCAGTGCTGCAGATCGCGGTTCAGAATCTTGCAGAAGGACACTCGGACATGTGGACTAAAGGAGTAGAGCGTGGTACTGCTGATCTTTTCCTAACAATGGAAAACTCTCTTATGTTTGTATGTAATGTAAACTCTCAAACGTGTATTTTTGTTTGTTTGTTTTTGGAGAGTTGTCTCAACCTGCCTCCCCTCCTCATGTTGATCTGAACTCCTTTTTTACAGACTTCTTGCTGTTGTCACCACACCATGGATTAGTCATGAACATAAACAATAATGAGGTTACAGTTTCTGTCGGGGACATTATTTTTTATTTTTCCTAAATCCTGCAGTGACCCTGGATTCTTCAAAGGAGACAAGAGGTGACTTTCTTCCCATGCAACAAGCCCTTCAAATAATGTTGCTGTGGTAGGATGGGTCATCTCTTGGTCATAAAGGTTGGTTGTCTAATCTCAAGTTTCTGCATGGACGGGTCCTTGGGTAAAACACTGTGCGCTAAATTGCTCCCAAAAGGTCATCAAAGTGTGAATGTGATGAGTACTGAGAGGAAGCCTGGCTTAACTTTAATGCAAACTGATAGTCTGTGTTCACCTCTCACAGTATCTGTTCAGGAAGCACTCACCTGTAGTCGGATCTCCCTGAGCTTTCTGGTGATGTTGACCGAGTGTGGCTGTCCGTTAGCCAAGTTGCGATGGTCGACGTCGATGGTGAAAGGTTCTGCTAGCCCTCCGAGGCTGTAGCGGATCTGAAGAGTGCCTGAACACACAAAAGAAAGACAATGATGAAGCAGTGATTCAGTAAATATAGATTTGAAAAGCCTGATTCAAATAAAGGCCTCTGAAGTGAAAGTACAGAAAGGCCCTGGGGGCGCGTTGCAGCAGCAGCTGTGTGTACGTTTTGTCTCCGGTCAGGGTGTGAAGTCTGCACCAAACCCCCACGTGTAAACTACTTAGTTTGTAACTTAAGTAGTGTCATGGTTTGTTTGCACCAGCGGGACATGTGGTTCATCTTAACTCGGAGAGCGTAACGTCCAAACTGACCAAAATGTTGCTGCAGAAATCAGTGAGAAGTATTTTTCCTATTGCCGTGCCTCTGAACAGACTAAAGGATGAAGATCACAAGCAGCAACAGAAATGTTTGTAAAGTATGACGAGTGGTGAAATCTTCAACTGAAACATGAAGTACTTTAACAGCACTCTGTATCTCCACTCGTCTGAGGACTGTGAGCTGTACTCAAAGTCATCAAACATTTCTGAAGGAGAACACACTGCTGACACCCTCTGCTCCTCCTCATCCTTCAACGTATCACACCTTTGAAAACCATCATGACAACCATGATTCACAGAGGACTACACACCCACTTGGAGGTAGGTGTAAGATTTATGTAGTGTCTTATTCTTTTGTTGGAACTATCTCAGCTGGTGTAACACTTTAGATGTAACAGTGCATACATTCTGTCCTTCAGACCAGGCTCTATTTGAGCTCACCATTGTGTCTGAGCACCACAGCCATGTAGTCCTGAGTCCTGGAGCTGATGTAGACCAGGATGCTGGGAGCACTGGAGGTGCTGAAGCTGAACAAAAGCTCCTCGTGGGTCAGGTCGGACTCAACTGGAACACCGACACCCGGCGAGGCCTTCAGCTCCGGCAATGAAGAAGATCCAGCTTCAGGCAGGAAGTCGTAGCGGACCAGGGTTCCTGTCTCAAAGTAACCACCAATATCTAACACACACACACACACACACACACACTGATGTTGAGGCTGTACATTATATATATATATTATATAGTATTCCTGGTACAAAGTACAAATCTGTTACTCCTAACCCCCACAAGAAATCAGAACTACAGTATCAAAGTCATGAGTTCTGATCCCACTATTGGAGGACGTACCCTCAGTGCAGAAGGGTCCATCATACGCAGTGAGGGAGCAGTCACACGAGTATCCATTGTACTTCTCCACACACTTCCCTCCGTTCCTGCAGTGCGTCCCAAAGCTGCTGCAGTGACCATGGCAGCCTGGGTTCACCCCTGGAGTCACCTTTGCCCTGCCTTCCAGGTCAAAGGTC
The DNA here is from genome assembly GCF_963930695.1 of Labrus bergylta. Taxonomy (NCBI): domain Eukaryota; kingdom Metazoa; phylum Chordata; class Actinopteri; order Labriformes; family Labridae; genus Labrus; species Labrus bergylta. Next base: position 32,760,863 of record NC_089198.1, on the reverse strand, counting down.
ATACTGTTTATCTTCAGGGCCCGCATGCAGCCCAGGAAACCCCTCTGCCCACTGGAGGCCCCTGGTGACCAGACGTGAAGCGAGGAATTAATTCATAGAGAGAAACCGAGCAGTTTCATTCATGTTACACATAACAGCTGTGTGTGTGTGTGTGTGTGTGTGTGTGTGTGTGTGTGTGTGTGTGTGTGTGTGTGTGTGAGGATGAAAGCTCTTAATGTACAGTCCCTTTCACATTTTTCTATTCATATAAATGTTACACATTCAGACATGACCAGTCGATAACAGAGCGACTATGCTTCACTTGTTATACCCGTGTGTCCCACAGGGGGGCGCAGTATCATTGTGAACTATGAGGAACGTTTCAGTTATTTAGCACTGTGTGTCTGTTTCCTGCTGAATGACTAACAGAAATGTGACTGATCACTTTAGAACATCCAGAGAGGGACTCATCTCTCATGTTACACTGACAGAAGATTTACAGAACCCTGCTGTTGACTTCTTCTTCTTGAGGTAAATCTGTTTATTACATAATCAGGTTTTTATTGATGCACAGAGAGACACAAATCAAACTGTATGATTGCTTGTTCATTCTTTCTATTTTTGGCAGTCAAATTTCTGCACTTTTTATTTTTTTGGGATGTATCGAGAGTGAAAAACTTTGTATTATTATTTATTTTGTTAGATGCTACATCTGGCATCAGAATGCATTATTTAGCACATTTTATTTCATCACAAAGAATTTTATTTTGGAGAGATTCTTGAGGAGCAATGAAGTGCCATGTTAAAGAAATGTTTAATAAATATTGAAATGTTAACAAGAAATGGTTTGATATCCTTATTGTGTGAATAGTTACATTGATCAAGTAATGTTAAATCATCGTTAACTGAAAAATTAATTGTTGGATTAATCATTAAATTAATCGAAAAAATAATCGTTAGATTAATCGTTTGAAAAATAATCGTTTGGGACAGCTCTAGTTTAGTGTTTGTTAACATCTGAAAACGGGCCAAATTATCCCGAGGATAGGATTATCCCGCGTGTGTGAGTGTGTGTGTGTGTGTGTGTGTGTGTGTGTGTGTGTGTGTGTGTGTGTGTGTGTGTGTGTGTGTGTGTGTAGGTGTGTGTGATTGTGTAGGTGTGTGTGATTGTGTGTGTGAGTCTTACCAACATATAGGTCACTGTAGAACTCCATCCTTGTGTGTCCCTGAGGGGGGGTGGGTTTCACCTCCCTGTGCTGTCCATCAAGCCGAAGCCCCGCCTCCTTGATGTTCTTCTCCACCTCCACACGATGCCACTGGCCATCGTTTAGAGGCACAGGTGAGTGGACGCTGAGCTCCATCCGCTCACTGCCCACGTCAAACGAGAAGAAGACCGCTGAGCCTCCTGAAAACACAAAGACAAAAAGCAAACAGTTTTAAGACTTCAAGATGAAATATCAACAAGCAATGTGGAAAATTAACTATTTACTTCATTCTCATTACTTCATAAAAAAATGATTATCATGATACAATCGTGTTGTGGACCCAGTACCCTGATAAGTACCCTGATAAGTATCCTGATAAGTATCCTGGTAAGTATCCTGATAAGTACCCTGATAAGTACTCTGATAAGTATCCTGATAAGGACTCTGATAAGTACCCTGATAAGGACTCTGATAAGTATCCTGATAAGTATCCTGATAAGTATCCTGATAAGGACTCTGATAAGTACCCTGATAAGGACTCTGATAAGTATCCTGATAAGTATCCTGATAAGTACTCTGATAAGTATCCTGATAAGTATCCTGATAAGTATCCTGATAAGTACTCTGATAAGTATCCTGATAAGTATCCTGATAAGTATCCTGATAAGTATCCTGATAAGTACTCTGATAAGTATCCTGATAAGTATCCTGATAAGGACTCTGATAAGTATCCTGATAAGTACCATGATAAGTACCCTGATAAGTACCCTGATAAGTACTCTGATAAGTACTCTGATAAGTATTCTGATAAGTACCCTGATAAGTAGTCTGATAAGTACCCTGATAAGTACCCTGATAAGTAGTCTGATAAGTACCATGATAAGTACCCTGATAAGTACTCTGATAAGTATCCTGATAAGTACCCTGATAAGTACTCTGATAAGTACTCTGATAAGTACCCTGATAAGTAGTCTGATAAGTAGTCTGATAAGTACCCTGATAAGTACTCTAATAAGTACTCTGATAAGTAGTCTGATAAGTACCCTGATAAGTACCCTGATAAGTAGTCTGATAAGTACCATGATAAGTACCCTGATAAGTACTCTGATAAGTACTCTGATAAGTAGTCTGATAAGTACCCTGATAAGTACCCTGATAAGTAGTCTGATAAGTACCATGATAAGTACCCTGATAAGTACTCTGATAAGTATCCTGATAAGTACCCTGATAAGTACCCTGATAAGTACCCTGATAAGTACCCTGATAAGTACTCTGATAAGTACCCTGATAAGTACTCTGATAAGTACTCTGATAAGTATCCTGATAAGTACCCTGATAAGTACCCTGATAAGTACCCTGATAAGTACCCTGATAAGTACTCTGATAAGTACTCTGATAAGTACCCTGATAAGTACTCTGATAAGTACTCTGATAAGTATCCTGATAAGTACCCTGATAAGTACCCTGATAAGTACTCTGATAAGTACCCTGATAAGTACTCTGATAAGTACTCTGATAAGTAGTCTGATAAGTCTGATTGTTATTTGAGTGTATGGTTACATCTCTATTGTGCAGCACACACACACACACACACACACACACACACACACACACACACACACACACACACACACACACACCACACATACACACACACACACACACACATACACACACACACCACACACACACACACACACACACACACACACACACACACCACACATACACACACACACACACACACACACACACACACACACACACACACACACACACACACACACACACACACACACACACACACACACCTCTGAGTTCAATGTGAAGGAAGTTGGTGGTTCCAAGGTTCTCGAGAAAGACTCCGTATGTGGAGGACGTCTTAAAGTAGAAGGAGATGTCGGTGCTGGTTTCTCCTCGGAAGGAAGGGAAGTGCAGGTAGGAGGCTGGACTGCTGAAGGACACTGCGTTCCAGTAGCTCCCTAAAGAAAACAACAGTAGGACATGGATACAATGAGATGTTGAAATGTCTCATGGTCTGTGCTGAAAGAATGTTAAATGACATGTGTGACACTAACGATCGCCGTGACATCTCAGCGGTCCTATCGTCAGTTTGGCTTCAGATCCAGCTCTGCTCGTGTCCCCGACAACAACCTGACTGACGGGCAGATGGTCTTTGTAGACCAGCAGGCCTGCATCCTCCCTCCTGCGCACACACACACACACACACACACACACACACACACACACACACACACACACACACACACACACACACACACACACACACACACACACACACACACACACACACACACACACACACACACACACACACAGTAAACACATAGTAAAAAGAAAGATTTGTTTGTTTGTTTGAAGATGTATTTTTGTATGTTTCTCTTTTTGAGCTGAGGAGGGGTCCACTCACCAGGAGCGCTGGTCAGCATCACAGTTGCAGAAGTATTTGGGGTCAGTACAGTTGTGTTCAATACCACAGGAACACTTCTGTATGCCTGGTCCTGAACCCCCCCAGTAAAAGTGCCTCTCATTGGCTCTTCCAACCCACCAGGTGAACGGGACACCTTCTGCAGGTGGAACAAACACAGAGGAGTCAGTTCATTAGAACAATTCAAATGTTTGATTATATCCTCAGATAATAGGTCATAACTGATGATCCTCCGCATCATTACTGGCTTTGAAGAGTTGATCTCATAAAATAATCTTTACTTCAATAAACCATCAAAAAAGCATCTCTTATGTGTTTAATGCCCTTGAGAACAAAGCCACAGCTTCATAAACGGTCCTGGAAAATAAAAAAACTTTTCAGAATATCTAAGCTGTGCAGGCATACATACACATTATTTAGATACAATCAGTGTTACTAGAAAAACATGATATTAAAATGAGTTTAATTCCATTTTTAAGGTCAAGGTTGGACCCTCCAGGCCTTTGAGCTTTGATCAGAGTCTTCAAAGCAGAGACCAGTGTTAGTCCTGACAGAACCTTCGATGCTTCCCAGCTAGCAGAGAAGATTCCCACAACATTGGCTAACTCTCCATACAAGTTCTGACAATGTTTTAAAGAAAACATGAAACGTTCAAAGAACATTTTGAGGATGTTTATCATTTCAAATAATGTTCTTGTAATGTGAACTCAAAGGAATAACGTTTTCAAAGCTAGACTCGGAGGATGTTTTGGAGATGTTCTTCAGCTGACAGATTATAAAATGTTCCTAAAATGTTTCATGATAACAAAGGAAGAACATTTTGAAAAAGGTTCTGATTATACAACATGTTTTATGAAACATGAAGACATTATGAGATCATTCTCTGTAACAATCCACGTCTTTAGAACAAAACACACACACACACACACACATACACACACACATACACACACACACAGACACACACACACACACACACACACACACACACATACACACACACACACACACACACACACACACAGACACACACACACACACACACACACACACACACACACACACACACATACACACACACATACACACACACACACACACACACACACACACACAGACACACACACACACACACACACACATACACACACAAACACACACAGACGCACACACAGACACAGACACACACACAGACACACACACAGACACACACACACACACACACACACACACACACACACACACACACACACACACACACACACACACACACACACACTGTGATGTGTGTCCTAAAGAGAGTTTTGGATCTTTTACCTGGAGTGTTGAGCAGACGAGACATTCGACAGGTGTAAGCTACAAACTGCTCACAGTATCCTGCACTGCTGGTGACTGATGAAACCTGGTCACACACAAAGAGAAGACAGAACCATCTTTACACTTCTAGAGACTAGAGACTTTTAACATACCGACTCTCAGATCATTTCTGACTGCATCTCTTGTATTTCTGTTCTTTTTTCATTCGATTCTACGGAGCCCCTGAAGTCCCAAAAAGTAAAAGATATCATCATGCACATGTTCCCAAAGATATTATGTTGTGCACACAAGTTTATATAGTCGTCTTTTTATTGGGCCTTCAGGGGCTCCGTATGTTAATAATAATAAAAAAATATATATATCAGCTTTACAGTAATTTACTCCCAAACATGTAAATGTATACTTTACTCTTGACATCAGACTTTGTCCTTTTACTCATTTTGACAGCTAAACTAAACCCTCCAGAGCTGCACTCTGTTTACTCTGTTCTCAGCAGGAGGTTTAGAGAAGTGTGTGTAGTTGTTGTGTACCTGTTCATCTGTCACATTGTAAGTGATCTGCAGAGCCGCCTTCCCGTCCTCCTCTGCTCTGCTCACTGATGTCTGAGGGGACAGGTTGTTCTTCAGTGTGGTCCAAACCTTCTCCTCTGTGAGGACAGACACAATGCTCCATCAAAGTCAGCAGACGTTTATTTCACTTAGAAAGTACAGGACGCGTAAAGCTAACTAAGCACAAACACTTTACACAGTACTTAAGTAGAGTTCTCTTTACTTTAATGCAAAACATTTACACACAAATATCTTCTTACTCCTGATACTTTTCAATCACACATTTTACTTTAGCTTGCATTTGAAGAGAACTGGAGATTATTTTGCGTTATTGCTTCCGAGCATCAACAGAAAATTCAGATGGAATGGATCAATGGAAAAGAAATCATCATGTCACAGGCAACAGACCTAACATATAGAAAAAGAAAAGGTATATTAGGACATATCCAGACATGACAGAGGAGAGTGAAACCCATGCACAGAGAAGAGACGTCCAGTGAGACACTTTGGATGAAACATTGCTAACATGGTGAACATTTAACACAGTAACAGCTCACCTGTCATGTCACAACTGACTCTGAAGGGGGCGATAGATCCACTGCCATCGGGGTCTATCCAGTAGCTCCCAGAGCTCTTCCCCTGGTGCTTGTACTCCTCACAGGACTGCTGATACAAAGCTACAGAGGAGACAGGACTGTGAGCTCCTGTGTGTGTGTGTGTGTGTGTGTGTGTGTGTGTGTGTGTGTGTGTGTGTGTGTGTCTCTGTGTGTGAGTCTGACTGTGTCTCTATGCGAGTATGTGTGTGTCTGTGCATGTCTGTGTGTGTGCATGTGTCTATGTGCGAGTGTGTGTGTGTGTGTGTGTGTGTGTGTGTGTGGTTGTCTCTGTGTGTGTGTGTGTGTGTGTGTGTGTGTGTGGTTGTCTCTGTGTGTGTGTGTGTGTGTGTGTGTGTGTGTGTGTGTGTGGTTGTCTCTGTGTGTGTGTGTGTGTGTGTGTGTGTGTGTGTGTGTGTACTTACAGTTGTGACAGGTAGCTCCAGTGTAGCCAGTGCCGCTACAATTGCAGCTAAATGCGTCCCACGTCTGTGTACAGCGTCCGCCATGCTCGCAGTGGTTAGGAACACACCTGACATGAGAAGTTAGATTTCAACAATGTTCTTTCTTTTAAATCGGCATGAGGAGTCGTTATAGGGCTCAACAGTTTGGTTCTGGAAGTAAAGATCTCAGTCATTATTAGCCATGATGTCATGACCATCACAGGTAGACTGACCACGAGCTACCTGAGTGTGAATCTGTTTGAGACACAAGTTTGTATGATATCAACCTCACTCTAATAAAAACATGGTTTATCATGATATCGAATGTATATGCCCCTCTGAAGTATGGGAACAGACAGTTTTGCTAACAGGCTAGCTAGTTTGTTACCTAAAATGAAATGTGCTAATAACCTTGTTATCCAGCGGTGAATGTAGTTCATATTTAAGATATAAAAACACTTAAATTAACAGTATAAACACAATAAAATGACTGTCACTGGAGTCACATTTAAGAAGAAGCGATCTCATTCCCAATGGATTGTGGGATGTGTAGTTCCTTCATTTTGGACAAAA